>NW_010108881.1:0-19597 GCF_000699245.1 Pterocles gutturalis
GGTTGACAGTCGGACTTGATGATCTTTGAAGTCTTTTCCAGCCTTAGTGATTCTATGATGCTATGACTAGATCTAACACAGAGGACATCACCTTTTGTTACGACAGCCTGCATTTATTATAATAGCAAACCACAAAATCCTGGGAATACCCAAATGTCTCCAAGGCAGACCTAAAGAGTGAAAATTATCAGAGAAACAAACTAGTTATTGTTCTGCATTTTTCTGTCCCAGCCCCAGCACACTCAAGGCTCTTCTAACTTGTACAAGCTGGCTATGGTTCTTGAAGGACACCACGCAGACACGACACAGAGTACAGCATTGTCCACTCCAGCTCTGCTTTCTCCCATTCAGCATTTCCACCACTAAGAGTGTGTCACCATATCTCACACTTCCTCTTCAGAGCCAAGTCAAATGCTATCATATAAAAATACTATGTGATGTTTTTACATACAAACAAGCTTTTCAGGAATATGTGTGTCAACCAAACCAGACACCAAAAAAACAAAACTACATGGAAGTCCTGCAAAAAGTAAAAAAAAAAAAAACAAAACCCAAAAAACAAACAAAAAAACCCCCACAAACAAACAAAAAAACCCACAAAAAAAAATAAAACAAACCCAAGCAACTTCTCACTAGCAAAAGGAAGCACAGGCAAATGAAGTACTTACAAACCTGCTAAAACTGAATGAAAAATGCTCATCAACAAGAAAAATGTCAGAAAGCCAATTGATTACTTTAAAACCTAATATTCCTGTATAGGAAACTGCCTAACTCAAAATCCTGAAGCTGCATGTGGTGCCTGGTTAACTACTCCAGCTTCCTACAGCCTTGAAGAATTCTCCTGCTTTGCAAACTGTGAAATAGCATTTGCTGCACTACTCCAAGTCCATAGGCTTTAACAACTTTCCTCCTTGTGATTACATCAGAAGATGAGGAATTGAGTGTTCAGGCTTGTATGTTTTGTATATTTTTATATAAATCTTCTCAGCATTCTATCCCTCTGCTCTCCCATCTAATACAAATCCAGCTCTCGGTATGATGAGCGTGCAGTTTTTAGTGCCTGCTTAAATCTTCAGAAGTGAAATGTGCAGATCACAAAACAGATACCCAGAATCCAAAACAGATGAGCAGCCAAACATTCAGTTAAGGTTCTGGAAAAGGCAGGATTCACAAATGCTTCCTGTGGTGGATGAATGGGGGAAAGATAAGGACGAACACAACACTACAACTTTGTTGATATTAAAGATACTAAATCAACTAGCATAATTAGCACAATAACTGTAATTCTACCAGCTAAACAAATGGGTTACACAAAACCATTGAAAAAAAAAAACTGTCTTATAAGAGACTAGCTAGGTTCTTGAAGATTAGGTGTAAGTTCTCACGCTGCAGGAAGTACTGAAACAGACGAAGTCTTTCATATACATATATATAGGTCGAGCACATCCCATAACTGAGTCAGCCATTTCAACTCAACTCTCTGACCTCGTTCAAGCCTTTCCCTGTAACAGATCTATTTCAATAATTATTTTATTTTTCTGAAGATCTGACACTGTTCTTCAGCTCAGGTGTCTGCACCAAATAGGCTTCTTAGAAGAGTAGGCTTTGGGCATTTTTAAACATTTATGTAACTCAATAGTCCAAAACCGAAGATAGTAATCATAAACAAAACAAAACCCATTGCAGAGTTGTAAAAGCAAAGGAGAGTTTCACTGGGATTTATATCAAACTGCCCTCTTCCCAGATAATCACAGAGCTTCAGCTCTCCAGATAAACTGAAACGGATATACCTCATATGCAAACCAAGTCATCCTAGTTCCTCTTAATACCACCATGCTCATAAAGTACATTAACTGGGGTAGGCCAGAACACATTGTAACAAAGTCTGGCATTCAGCCTTGACTTTTTAAGTATGACAACAAATAATTTTATTAATTAGATGTACAGATGTTATTTTAGGGTACAACATTGCTGATTAAATCAGTAGCATTTTCATATATATATATTATACTTACATCATCAATATAAACAGTACAGCTATTATCCTCAATTTGATCCATCTTATATGAGGTTCCTTTTTTGCCTTTTACAATATAAATTGATAGAAAGGGTAAAGAAGTCTATTTAACAGGAATAAAATGAACACCACATTATGGGAAAAAAATTATCCTGTTAACTCTAAACAGAAACATCAAAAGAACGATAAGGAAAAGAGATTCAAGCCCTACAAGTCCATGGTGAATCATTAATTCAACTGCAGGAAAATTCAACCACAGTATCAGCCATTGCAAGCCTGGAAGCATAACAGGAAGTCAACAACAAACAGCTCAAGATACTCTACTTCATGTTACTTTCTACTCCTGTGCCTGCTTTTGGGCTCCACTCTCCTCTTTGCTCTCAATGTCTGCTTTCTTGGCAGCTGTGGTACATCCCACTCCGTCCCCCACTAACCCTGGCCAACATGGGTTCTGTGCTGTACTGCTGTTTTCTTCCAAGGGCGCATGCTGCAGCAGCTCAGAAAAAGGAGAAAACGTCCCTGCTTCCTGCTCCTCTTCCACCACTACTGGGGACCCTGCTGCCCAAGAGGAATGACCACACAACACTCCTCAAGCCATGCACTAAGGCCAAATCCTTCCCAACCGTCAGCCAAGTTAGTGATTCTCTTTTAGTAGACAGAAATTGAGTTGGGGTCATATCCAGAGCAGAGACACCGCCCTAACACCAGCCAAGCTTCTCCTACCAAATTCAAGCTGAACAAACTCTTCAAAACTCTTTGGGTAAATCACTGCAAAAAGATGCACAGAAAATTTTCCCAGATCCCTCTGAAATGGTAGCTGACACTTCCCAAAAGCACTCAGCCTGAAGGAGCCACAGTATTTGGAAAATTTCTGCCAAAAAGGTTGAAATAAGCAAAATTCAAGACCCTGCTTACAGCTCCTTTAGTTCAGTGTGGATGTCTACAATAGCAGGGAGGCTCAGCTTTCAGCAACGAACAAGAGCAGCTTCTCCTGAAGAACATTCTTTGTGCTCCATTTTGTTCACTTCACTGAGTTCAACGACTATCATGTTTGAAATCATAAAGCCAACTGGACGTTGACAAAGTAGGAAAGCCTGGTACTCACTTCAATCAATAAAAATGAAATTAGGGTTGGGCCAGTTTTAATCTATTGAGGAATATGCACTGAAAATCAACTGTTTGCTTCCCCCACACACATTTAAGTTACATGTATTTCCTTTTACTAAGCAATTTTAGTCAAAACACTTCAAGAAAAATAAATCAAAGCAGCAGTATAACTTAAGAACAGACAACACTTAAACTTCAGAGTACCAGTTTTACCAGTATTTCTTTGCAAGCTTGTCACAAAGCATAACTAGACCATATTATTAATCAGTTTCTAACAATATGGAATATACAAATATAAATCCAAATAACCTAAGAAAATGTCTTAATATTTATGGGTGTATTAGAGGCTCCAATGCCAGTTTAGTTTGAAGTCTTCACTCAAATATAAGCTAACACGTTTTAATCATTATAAGCCAATAAGAAATAATTTTTTTAGGAAAATAACTGAAGCACTAATGCAAAAGTCAGATCAAATATGTAATTTAAGCTGCTGACTCTAATCATGTTTTTAAACTGCTGCATTTAAAGCTAATCTGCCCCAAGGCAGGCAGTAATTTGTAACTTCAAAACACTGTCATTTTTAGACAGCACATGTAAACAGGTGCACAAAATCTTTCATTACATTTGTATTTATTTTATATCTCCATGATTAAAATATAGCACCCATAGCAGAATAACACGATTCAGCCAACAAAAACCAGCATGCACTCAAATCAATACTGCTAATAAGCCTGTTTGCTAATAGAAAGAACTAATGTTACTTACTGCTATTTCTCTGCATGCAGACATAGAAATTCCAGTACCTTCTATTTGCTTTAAAGCATAATCTTTATCATCTTTCCTGTGAAAGAAGAAAAGAAGTTTTTTTAAAAAACTGAATTCAAAGTGAGCTCTTTACCACCATTCAGAGGACAGTTTCTAATTAATACAAATTCTGCATCTCATTATCTTTTGATTCTTTACTAGTTTAACATCTGGATACCCAGCTAAACTGTAAGCTAACCATACCACCTTGATAAAGCTAAAATATAAATTTGCTCTCACTACGTAAATAGGGATTTTTTTTTTTTAAAAAAAAGGTTTTAAATGCAACGATCAACATTTCTTCCATTCCCTCCTCCTCTCATTAAGAAGAAAACACAGCAAACATTTAGTACATACTAGAAATAAGTCTAGCTAGGGCTACATCACCCATAAACGTATTACTCTGGAACACAGTAAGTCTTCCCCATATTTTAATGGATTCTTGAGTAGCCCAGAAGCAACACCACAGTAACATTTTATCTTTTCTTTCCTGTAGGTCACATGAAGTGCCCTAACATTTTGCTCCTACCAAGCTAATAAAGCTACCAAGATTAATAAAAAACCACAAGGTATCTGTGCAGTCTGAAGAATCCAGGGAAATGTTTGTTCAGCTTTAAACATGTACAACACCTAAAAACACCACCAGCAGCTTATTTTAACCACGACGTACTTCACAGTCATTTATTTAAAATGCAAGCCTGTTAGTAACTCCAGCTAAGAAAAGCAAAACGCAGAAGAGATACACTGCAACAAAAAAAGACATTGAACTCTTGTGCAACCTCAGCCTCAAAGAGCTCAAACTGCTAGGAGATGGAGCGCTTGTCCTTCCCACTTGTGGGCTGGCATCCACAGTACTCCTGTGAGACATGGCACTTAACAGTATTGCCTTCAATATTTGGAGCACTCATATAGCCCCAAACCTCCACGTTACATAAGAATCCTTATCAATTTTTAATGAATCCAGCTCTCACAGCTGTGAAGAGTCACCCTAAAAAAAAAAAGCATCTCAAACATCCTAAAGGCAAGTAAAACAAAACTAGGTAAGCATTTAAAACATATGCACTTGTTTCCTCCAGCTTGTAATAAGTATTTGCAAGACTTTGAATTGATGTATTCCTACCCGAAATGCACACTTTCCCCTATTCATCACTACCTATTTAATCCTTCAAATTATCAGGTCCTGTCCAAGGGATTTTTCATGGGGTTCAAAGAAAACCCACTGTTAGCAATAACCTTTCAAAATAGAGAAGAGGGAAAAAGTGGGAGATTAATAGAAAAAATCCAAACACAGTTAATGAGGAGGAAGAATGAAACAGCAAGTTGGTGAGAGCAGATTTCAGTAAGAGGGCAATTGTATGGATTCAGCAAGATTAAAAGAGGGGAAGAGATACAGGATCTGACACAAACAGGAAAAAAAGATTAGGGAGGACAATGACAGAAGGCATTAAAAAGCTTCCATATAATAAAAACCTAAAACTTCCTTGTCTGGAAGAGAAAGAGCCAATGCTGAGCACAAATTCATACATGGCCAAACCAAGGTGGGAAGAGGGAACAATCCCCTATTTCTCACCTTAGAAGAAAAGTTGCATCAAGCCTGGAAACAGGATACCACTATGGTATTAAACACATAATTAAACTGTGCAACTCATTGTGACAGAATACTATAAGGATCAAAAGCATAAATGGATTTGAAATCAAATTACACAAATTTATGGTGGTTAGGGGAGTTACGGACCACTCTGTGAGCAGCTACTGAACATAACCCCAATCTGCTCTCCAGCACAGAGATTTCCTATGCTGCTGACAGAAAAAGCTACAGGGAAATTTTCTCAGTTAAAAATCATTTTACCTTCTATCTACCTCACCTAGCAATGGCTCACAGCCGTTGCTGGATACAAATATGAAGCAAAATGAATCAGACTAGAGGTTATTCTCATTGCCCTATGTGCTCAAATACCTAGTTTTCAAGGTGTTTGGAAAGATCCGTATTTCATGAGAAGTGCTACCACACAACTGTTGCAAGCAGTACCACTAACAAAATATGGAGTAAAACAGGTCAGACTAAAGGTTATTCTCATTGCCCTGTTGCTTACCTGCTTAGATTTCAAGATACTTGAAGGAGAACTCAGCATAACGAGAAGTGCTACCATAGAACTGGTGTTATTACAAGTATTCCTGGTAGCACTGTCTACAATGAAGCCTGCCTTACGTTTAAGATCGTATGACTATTTTTAATTGATCAAATTAAGTCTGGACTAAAATTTTTCACACCAGATGGCAGACTTTTTCTCGAAATTTTTAGGAAAAAAACCCTTCAGCTGTTTCCTAGAACAAAACCGGAAGAACACACTTTCAGTTGTGTATGTTAATTCTTTTACAATCATTGCTCTAATAATTAAATTTGACAGGGGAGTTTAAGAATGTACCATTCGGTCTCCTCAAAAAAAACAGTGAAATAAGAAGTCTCTGAAAATTAATCTTCTCACATTATGAGGCAGTTAAAGAACTGAGATCCAGAGGTCCCATGCCCAACCTTGCTCTTCCCTTACAGCAACCCATGGCTGTGGGGAATTAACCCCTCGTTCATTTGCTCTGCCTGGGTGCTGCACGCAGGAACCAAGAGCAAGTGGCCTCTGCTCTGTCCTCAACCTACCCAAGCTGTTCAGAGGAAATATAAACATGGCAAAAAGAATGAAAAGAAATTGCAATTTAGGAATAAAGCACATTTTCAGCACCACACTACACTCTCCTCTCAAGCCTCAAAAAATAACCAAAGACTTCCAAGACTTAAATTCTTTGAATTGCACACACACTGTTGAGATACAACGCAATAAACTAGTTCTGAACCCTCTCTAACATCTGTTCTACACAGAGGCTGCTAACATGCCATCGTTACCCACTATACCATTAGTACCAGCCTCCCCATTAACAGAAGTAGGAAAATCCTACTTCTACCTTTCAGTCAAGTGAGATTTTCTTTATAAAACTTCCTGTAATTCCATGGGAGCCAGGGGAACTGAAGGAGTAATTTTTAAAGGGAGTGATAAGAGCTTACAAAAGTGTTATGAAGCCAAACGAAAGGCCAGAGTGATGTAGCTTATTTACACAACTTTCAAAAATATTTTGTCCATAGCCTGTTTTATCATAACACATGCCAGAGGGCTTCTGCACAGTTTTGGAGATAGGCAATTTCCTTCTTTGAAGATAAAGAGATGTTCAATGACAACAGCATTGGCTACTTAGCAGCTTGCATTTTAAGGGTACAGTAAGACTCAAAGCATAATTCAACTCAATTTATCCTTCTAACAGAGAAGTCCTGTTGGGAAAAGCTGTCCACTTCGCTGCCTGGGAATAAGATGTGAAATAACTTCAGCAGATCCTCCACCTACCAGCAGGTTTAGAAAAGCTGGTCAATCTGCAAACTTATTTTCCTACTAATGTATTCATAATTTGCTGCACTTTAGTAAGCTGGCATCTTCAACACAGTAATACCCCCTACTAGGAATAGGCAGTTGTCCAAGCACTAAGAGTCAGAGAACTCACTTTGTCCATAGCTGCTGGAAATAGCAGCGTTTATTGTAGACTCACCCAAACTACATAACCTTGTGTAACAATGTCATTTCCTCAGCAGGACAACATTAACATTAGAGGCATAAACCTGAAAAAAAATGAGTAGCTGCAACATCACTTCCAGCAGACTTTAATGACAAGAAGAAATGTACCTGCAATACCACCATAAAAAGAGCATAACTATCTCGTTTTGTTCTTACAGCTTGAATAAACTAGAACTGAAAATGCCACCTTTCAGAGACCTTAGCTAGTAAGTATTATAATGCTATTTCCAAAAAAATTTTTTTAAGTTCTACTGAATTTGGAAATTAAATGGCACCATAAGAAATATTCAGCCTATCTGGGGAAAAAAAAAAAAAAAAAAAAAAAGGAATAGTAGGAATTGATGCCTGCTGAATGTGAGCACATTGCAAAGCTTTAGTATTAAAATGCCTGGCATTTCTACCCTTTATTTAGAAGGATACTTTAAGCATAAATATGTTCAGCAAGTGGGAGAAAATATCCTACACATGGAGAAAAAGAAGGCCTATTACCTAAAAGGCAGTTAAAAAAAAAAAATCAGTTCTACTGTTATTTCATCTCACACATCATATATATTATGTAGAAATATATTGACACAACATTATAATATATCCTTTATTCAGATCACTAGGTCAGTTTAAAATTCAACTGAGTAATACAAACAGCAGAATAAAGTACTGAAGCCCTAAAATCAGCAGTCATTATTCCAAATTTACATTACTATTAAAAAAAGGATCTCAAATTCAAAATTATCTCCTCACAATTTAGGAACAGTTTGGTCTATAAAAACAAGGAAACTTGAGGAAATGCAACTGCAGTTAAACATCTGAGGAAAATGGGCTCTACTGTCTTACAACTACCACAGGGAACTGTAAATGTATCTGTTCTGCAGAAAGCTCTAAGGAATCTGTTAATTGTTTATGGTTCTTATTCCCTAAAGAATATAAAAATCCTGACAATTAAAAGATAAGCCCACTAATAAACACATGGGTTGGTTTTCTTTTAATACTACCCTTGATAATTCCATTACCATCAACAGTAGTAAAAGTAACACATCCTAAGTACAACTGTTGCACTATTTATTGCTGGAGGGATTCAGCCTCAGCCGTACTAACACAAAATTCTCTGAAAGCATTAAATACATGTTTCTGATTTTACTAGCCAAAAACGCATTTGTGCTGTAGAGCATCTTAAGCTTTGAAGAACTCACCTCAATGAATGCTCCATGACTCCAACCCCCAAAGTGTACAAACAGTAGCATATCTGCACTATCAATAGCAAAATACGGACAGGACCTTTCATACACATTAGGCAGCCACACAAGGCAAAACATACCAAATGCTCTATTAACTACCAGAACTTCAAAAAAGGAAATAGATGAATCAGAGGTTTTATTATATTTTACTTATAAGTATCAGAATAGCATTCAACATCAAAGATTAAATTTAAACTATAAATGAAGAGAAAAATAACAAGGAGTTAAACTGTGGTATTAAAGTTAGTTTTCTTTATCTCTTCTCCCCCAAGTGGTTTAGTGAAATTGAACATAGCAAATATACATACTCCACATATGGACTTGAGACATACAGAAAAACTTAGCAAAACACCTATGATAGGTTAGAATATGAAAATAAAACACCGATGAGAGCAACTCACAACATTTAGGAGACTTACTTGGCATTTTCACTTTGCGGCATCATCCCCTGCCTCCTCCCCCAAGTCACAGCAATGCTGTTCTTTGGTTTTAAATAAATGAAAGTCAGTCTGGTACATAACATGACATTCATTGAACTCTATAGGAAGAAATAGGAGTTCAGTTCTTTGGAAGTATATGACTACACAAATTCAATTTTTGAAGCTGAAAGATTTTATAACTTTATACTAAATGCCAAAGGAACTGCTGTATACACAGCAAACACTTAAATACACACTAAAACAATACATGGTTGTCTAGAAAGTGCAGCAAGACAAGGGCAGACCGGTTCCCATTCAAATGATGACTTAGAACAACAGAATTACTTCTTTTTCCTCTTCCAATACCACATTTGTGGCACCAAATAGCCTTGCCAGAATAAGATACTTATACAAGTTCTATTTATTTTTGTATTTTTTAGCTATTAACTATGAACCTAGAAAACAGGTGTGGTGGAGAACTAAGTGACAAATGACACAGAAGAGGCTGAGGCTCTCAATGCCTTTTTGGCACTGGTTTTCACATCACAGTCCACTCACACAGCTACCACATTCCCAAGGTTGGGGCACAGTCTGGGTGAAAGCAAGTAGAGGAAAACCAGAATTAGGGACAACTTCAACAAACTGGACACATGCACAAGTCCATGTGACCAGCTGGGCTTCATTCAAGGGTGCTTAACAGAGCTGGCAAATGTCATCACAAAGCCACTCTATCATCTGCGAAAGGTCATGGTGATCATGGCAGGTTCCTGGCGATTAGAAAAGGGCAAATATCAGGACCCTCTTCGAGAAGAGCAAAAGATTCAATGATACTATAGGCCAATCAGCCTAACCTCAGTCCTTGAAAAGGTTACACAGCAAATCCTCCAGGGAAGCTATTTTCAGTCGCATGAAGGAAAAGAAATGACTGGGAACAGCTTGCAAGGATTTTCCAAGGATGAGCTGTATATTACCAGTCCGATGGTCCTGTACAATGAGAGGGCTACATCTGCAGACAATGGAAAACCACTGGACGCTACCTTGACCTTAGCAAAGCTTGTGACATGAGCATAGTATACTTACAGCCAAATTAGACAGAGAGCTTGGACAGCTGAACTACAGAACAGATGAAAAAAATCAATTGGACCGACAGACTTAATTGGTTGTAATCAATGGTACAAATCCCACAGGCTGCCAGTTACCACTGCATCCCTCGGGGCAGACACTGGGGCTAGTTAACGTCTTCATTAACAAATGGACAACAGGATGGAAAGCATCCTCAGCAAATCCACAGATGATGCTATACTGGGGACAATTGTTCATACACTGAGGAACTGAGCCACCATTTGGACAGACCTCAAAAGACAGGAAAAATAGTCAGACAAGAAGCTCACAAAGTTCAAAGACAAGGGCAAAGATTTGTCTCTAGGTTGAAATAACCCCACACAACTGGACACACTGCCAACTGGGTCAAAAGCAGCTTTTCAGAGCAAGACCTGCGAGTCCTGGTGGACAAGCTGACCATGAAACAGCAGTGTGCCCCTGGGGCAAAGGCAGAGAGCCAAATCCTGGGCTGTATTAGCAAGAGTGTACCCAGCAGGTGGAAAGAGTCAATTACTGCTCTATATCCAGCACTTGTGAAACTACATCTGGAAGCTCCAGGTTCAGTTTCAGGCTTTCCAGTACAAGAAAGACACCGACATAGTAAGTCCAGCAGGGTGTCACAAGAAGTCTGAAGTACATGACAGGTGAGGAGAGGCTGAGCATGCCAGGGCTGTTCAGCCTTCAGAGAAGACTAAGGAGGGATCCTATCAATGTACAGGGAAGGAGTCGGGCTCTTCCTGGAGGTGCCCAGCAAACTGATGAGAGGCAGCTGTCAAATGACAAAAAGAGAAATTCCAACTAGATATCATGAAGAAGAAAACTGGGGTTGTCAAAAAGTGGAAGAGATTTGCTAGAATTCTTCATGCTCAGAGACACTTAAAACTCATCTGGATAAGAACCTGAGCAGCCTAAGCTAACTGCAAAGCTGGTCCTGTTTTGAGTAGAAGGTTGAGTGAGGTGCGTTCTAGAGATCCCTTCCAACCTAAAGTATTCTGTGGGGGGATTGCAAGACAGAGTACTAATTTGTTGATGATTCATCTGAGACCAAGTAGTTTCACAGCTGTGCAGTACATTTATTATGCATTTTCAAGACACACAGATAATTCCTAATACTGTTTTCCAAGTCTGACAACATTTACAAAACTTATTTAGAAAAGAGACAGAGCTGTTCTGGATGCATAGGTACAGAACTTGAAGGACCATTCACTATAGAGAGATTTAAAACTTTTAACCTTTTCAATGTATTTTAGATTAGAGTGAGGACACAACTTCGAATTTTATCTATTATTGGAACAGTAATTTTCTTTATTCAATATTTAGAGTTTGTTCTAGTATTTACAATGTGTACAATTGTAATTGCCTTTTACAAAAAAAGTCATTCTATAGCTTGATGTAAAATTAAAGCAATGCACAGATCTTGCTACTTGTAAACATATTAAAAAAGAAACTCAAAGGTTAATTTTTTTGTAAAAAATAATAATCCTTTAGAATTATATTTGAACTTCATTGTATAAATAGTGGTATCTGAACCTCTAAATCTTAATATAGCTTGCAGATGATTTGTACGGATGCCATGCAAATAATGAATAAATAAATTTCTAACCACTGGATATCAACAGCTTTCACACAGTTCCACAAACTTACCTATGTGTTTTGAGCTTACACACAGAGAACCTCTCAGCCCTAAAAGGACATTGACTTTGTCCCCAAAGACAACTGCATCCTGACAAGATCAATGTATTCTAGAAAAGTGGACTTACTACAGCACTGTACTGGTTTTGTCTGGGATAGAGTTAATTTTCTTCACAGCAGCTCCTATAGGGCTATGCTTTGAAATTTGTGACCAAAACCAGGCTGATAGCACAGGGATGTTTTAGTCACTGCCGAGCAGTGCTCACACCGAGCCAAGGCCTTTTCTGCTTCTCACACTATCCCACCAGTGAGCAGACTGGAAGTGCACAAAAAGTTGGAGGGGACACAGCTGGGACAGCTGACCCCACCTGACTAAAGAGATATTCCATACTGAACATCATCCTCAGCCATACAAGCTGCAGGTACAAGGAGGAATGGGGGTCACTTGGCGTTACGACATTTGTCTTCTCAATAACCATTACATGTGATGGAGCCCTGCTTTCCTGGAGATGGCTGAACGTCTGCCTGCTGATGGGAAGCAGTGAATTAATTCTTTATTCTGCTTTGCTGTGTGCACAGCTTTTGCTTTATTTATTAGACTGTCTTTATCTCATCCCATGAGTTTTTTCACTTTTACCACTGAAGGGATCGAGCAGCTGTGTGGGGCTGAGCTGTCTACCAAGGTTAAACCTCGAAGAGCACATCGAAGTACAGCCTCAGTAACTGACGAATGCACCAATGTATTACATTTACTGAGGTTTATAGTCACAGTCCAACTGTATGAGACCAAAAAAACTTTCAGATTGTAAAACTTTTAAACATATGAAGCCCACTGGTTATCATCGCATACATTTAAACATACAAAGTTGGACAGGTTGCACACCTGTGCAGAGTGAGAGAGAACAGTTCTGTGAGGAGAGGGGGTAACAATCAAATAGCAAAGATAATATGCATCACCAGAAAATAATTTGTATAGGAAAAAAATAGTTGCTAACTAATTGGTACAAAGGCTGAGAAATTGCATTATAAGCACCTGACTTCCCAGAAAGCACATTTAGGTCAGAACTTATGTCAAACTAATTAGTACACACAGTAAGTCTGATCACTGACCCTGTACCTTCAGGTAACCCTAAGACAAAGAAAATGTTATAACTCATTGTCTAAAAAAATCTGAGCTAGCAGTGATGCAATGATAACCACTTGATCTTTTTGTAACTGCATTTTTACAAAACCTGACGGGTTTCATACATTTAAATGTTTTACAGTTATATCGATAAAAAAGAACTGAAAATTATCTAACAGTGAAGTTTTGCACAACAGTTTTCTCTGAGTCAATGCTTTGCTGCTGAAAGAACCCCATCTTTATCCCCACACATATTCCTGTCCTTTGTGCTAGAGCACAAGCACTCATTTTTCAAATGGAGATTAGTTTATTCAGAGAGGAGAAAAATATTTCCAGCTTTTTGTTTGGTACACTTTCTGCCACATTACTAAGTTGAAGTAACCTGCTTAATGCTCAGATAAGCACTGGAGTTATCTAAAGGCAGAGAGCAGACGTACCAAAGGCACAGCAGTTTCTGTCCACATTGAGGATGAAGTTAGTTTATCTTCTAACTAATACTTTCTTTCCACATCAGCTTGATGCAGTACATTCACGTTTACCAGAAAGCTGCAGGTAAGTGCTGCACCCACTGCAGAAATAATGCTGTTCAGTGGAGAAACTCACCATACCTAAAGTAGATTTTTTCAATATATGGAAAAAATATAAGCTAGAATTATGTCCTCCAACTACAGCTGTTTGAGGGTCACTTTAAAGTTATTTCACTTTTACTGATGTTCTATGCATTATTTACATGTAATTTCCAAAATTAGATTATTCTAAAAATACCTAATTTTTTCAAGTGCCACTTGTTGTGGGTTTTGTTTCATGAGCAAACAAAAATGACATTTCAGTTATAATTGCTAAAACAAGCTGGATGATGCAAGACCAGAAGATAAACATCAGCTCAAATTACTGCTTCTTCATTTGACTGATTTTAAAAACATTTTGAAAAATTGGGTAGTCCTATGACATGCATTAAACCTACAGAAAATAGGTTAATATTATCTTCTCTATTTTAAGCTGCCTACTACACAACCAAAGCACGACTATTTTCAAAAGTTCAGATTTATTAAAGCCCAGAGTATTTAAATGTATTTACAACCAGCTTAAAGTTTATCCCATCATGGATTCTAGCTTGTTCCTTTCACAGAAAGAAATCTGCCAAAAATCAGATAAAAAAACAGATTCTGTCATGAAAGCCTCTTATATATTAATAAATGAGAAAGAATCATGAATAATGCAACCCAGCCTGAAAAGCTGGGAGTCTGAGCTAGTTTGCTGAGGATTTCGGCTTGAAAGAGTAGTTCACAACTATTCTCTCCTCTACAGTTTCCTGTAAAGACTTTCCAGGAATAGGTACGGAGAATAAAGAGCAGTTGGTACTACTTAATCTGCAGACAAAGATAACTACAGTTCACAAAGCAGTGTGACTTGTTATATATTTGTGATTGCCACCAGAAGCAGTGCCTTGCACCCATTCTAACACAGCTGCTGGATCAGTACGTGCTTCACAGCTCCACACACTTTTGTAACAGTGCTTATTCCCAAAGGGGAAATTTCAGGATGTTTCCATATTTCTACTGTAATAAGTGTTGCCTAATTCTTCTCTAACTTAAAACATGAGATATGCAAGAAAAATATTAATTCAAAAATGCATGGAAGTATGTTTTAAAAAAACATGTGGAGAACAACTCTCTAGAATCAGCGAGAGCCGGACTGTCTGCCTGGAAACACTAAGGCATCACTGTGGTACCAGACCTCCGCACAAACCAGGAGCGGAGCTGTGTTGACACGCAGACTGCAGTAGCTGGGGAGAGGGAGCAGCGGGCACACTCCCCAGCCAACCCTACCAACCACCTTGGGAATCAGTGCTGGTCTAGACCCACACAGTAGCATCATAACTCCTGAGGAGCCGCCGTCATCTCCAACAGGTACATCTCCAGGGGCACATCTTCATATTCCTAGGTGCTGCTGATGCACAGACACTCTCAAATGATATTGGTATGTAACTATCATCAGGAACACCGGTTACATCTTGCCTGGTTTCACAGAGAGAACACAACAGACTACAATAGAATAAAAATAATGTAAGGAAAAACTAAGTATCACATCCTTTATCTTCTTTGGTTCCTTTTCCTTTGTGTTTAAACAGTGCAAGAACAACTACAGGTGAACAACACAGCAGAAATCCAGGACCCCAAATTTTAACTTCACCTTAAGATAGTAATTCTGGATACCAGATGAAGCAGAAACATATTAGTAGGAAAGCATTGCTACATGCTTACCCTAGTCTTACTTTACTTCTCAAAGACCTGCTACAGTTAACTGTCAAAGACAACTAGATGGACCTTTCATCTGATCCAGAGCAACTGCTCCCATTAATCAATATAGCCCTTCATTTTATAATGGCATGTCACAGGTTACAGCTACATCAATCCAAGTCTCAATCAATGCACTGTATGATCACAAGCAGCTTTGGTGAGTCTTAGGAAGTACTTGCATACTTACAAAATTAAATAAATTGCAAAACTCAGGGAGCTTGACAGCAACTTCATATTTAATTTTAATTACCCTGCTAGTTCTCTCCTTTTCCCCCTTTTCTTCCAGAGAAGCAACAAAAATACATTACTATCTTAATGCTAGGCAGTGATTATCTTCCAGTTTGTCAATAATTTCTAGCTGAATTGAAATTTAACTTAAAGAAGGACTAACAGAAATATCATATTTAAATATAAACACTAAACAACCTAGTAGAAGAGAAAACTGAAGACTTAGCTCTAAGGTAACATTTCAACAAAAATTTGCATGGTTAGGGATTCTTTTCCCTTTTAAAGACATGTACATGATACACAGAAAAGCAAACAGGTAAGACACAGCATATTCAGAGGCAGGGGAAGAAAAAAACCATTTCGTGCTCTTTCTTGTTGCCATTAGCCCCCCTCCTCAGAAACACACATTTTATCCCAACAGAAAAGCAATGCTTCGGCATGACTAAGTCTTGTTAACACTCCAATTTTTAGATACAGTGCACTTTAAGACAAAAAAACCAAACACTCTACAAAAGGATAGAAGAGTACGAGGAAGACAGTTTGTGACTGAAGCACATTTCACGGACTCAGATCTAAATTTACAAGACGTCATGTGAAAATAATAAAAAGGCACATTACTCACCAAAAGCCTAACACAAATAAATTATTTCAGGGGAAGATGCACTAGCATAACTGAATTAATTAATGGTCTAACTCAAGCATTCATACTTTTTCCATCCCCAAAATACTTACAGGACATGCCAAGATCGCTGTGCCAGAACAGCATCATTATTCTTATCAGATAGCAAAGCTTATGCTGAGAACACTTTCTATGTCAAAACAAATCCTTTAGTAATCAGACCTTTTCATGGGTAAAGAAAAGGTCACTTCCCACAGCTGGAAGAAAAACCATCAACAGCAACCCAATAAACACTTGGGCTTCTGAGACAGCTGATACTATGTGGTGAATGGCAATTACTGATTCACTTTATTGCTTTTGTTCTTTGATTTTTTTTTTTTAAATTAACACCTTTGGCCACAACATGTAGTTTGGCAAGAAATTCAAAGTAAGCCAGCAAATTCAATGATACACTGTACATGTAGTTCTTCTGATCTAAGAATTTGCCGCTGTCAAAAGAAAAGCCTTTTCTTGACATCTCTGCTTTGCTGCTCCTAGCCAGAAAATCCCTCCTCTTACACCAGCTCTGATCTGTGCCACACTCCTCCATGGCATGATCTACCTCCTGCATTTGGCAAAAAGTTATCCACTTCCTTTCTTCCAGGGTTAACAAATTCTGTTAGTCTACAGCTAGGGTATGATGAGTATCAAAACCAGCACAAAAGTATGTGGCAAGAGCAGAAGATGAGGAGGAGACAGGTAGAGGAAAGACAGAGATGGAGAAGAAAAGCAAGATGCCCCCCACTTCACTCCCTGCTTTCTGGTGGTGGTGAAACCACAGGGAGTACAGTCAGCCATAATTAAACAAAAAACAAAGAACACCACCACACCAACCCACCACCAAACCAACCCTCTACCCATCTAGCCCTGCAATTAACTCCAGCACAGAAGTTCCACAGAAGGAAGAATCCCTGCGATTCAGTTACATATCTTCCCCTTTCTTCTCCCACAAACTTATAACTTGACAGCCAGCCCAGAAACAAAATTTTTAAACCGTACAATTATGAAGATCATTCCCACACGAAGAGTAGCTACCAACAGCAGTGCTTGAGGAATTTCTACACTGATGAGCAGCAATACCGCACTCCGGACTCCAAGGTCCATGCTGCTTTACTAAAGCACACAGTGGTCTTACCAGTATTTCATCTAAAGCAATGCACAAGGTACCTGTGCAAATTCTCTACAAAGGAAAAGATTGTTGTCTTTCACTTGCGCTTTCCTCCTTCTTTCAAATTGCTCTTAAGTCACCTCAATATTCATACCACTTCAGAAACTAGAAGTTGCATAAAGACAGCACAAGGTTTCAATGCACCTGTTCTGAAAACCAAACAACAAGCAGGGTTAACGCACTTGTCTGAACTTCGGAAAACTATCGTTTTGTTAACCTGTATTTTTGGTATATTTTTCTTCAGGAGTCAAATCTGTGAAACTATTTAGTTTACATAGAGGAAGCAAGATATTTGCTGTTTTAAAAAAAACCTTTATGATTAGAAGCCTTAAGTCATAAATTTGCCTAACAGTCACAAACATACTACTGTAGGAGTTACAGGTTCACAGATCATATGTGCTGATTTAATAGCGCTTAACAGATTTATCTTTCATAGATTTATCCAGTCACTGAACAATTGTTTGCTATCTTCTCAGTGACACTCAGGATTTTAGAAACTCTCCGTCCCTTGCTCTCACTGATACAGAAGAGTCCTTGTCTACGGGAACGACTGAAGTTTTCATGCAGACATTGCTCCACATTTCTGAGTATCCTTGTTTGCCCTCCTTAGGTCTATTATACCCTGCCTGGGATGAGGGGATTAGAAGCGCCTACAATACCGAAAATAGGATTTACAGCAACAATGACACAGTGTTTTGTGCTCCATGCCACTGCTAGTGAGTCCTCTGATTCTCTCTGCTTTTCAGCAATTACTTGCACGGAGCTGGCACTTTCACAAAAATGTCATTATAAACTCCAAAATCTTTTTCTTAAATAATAATAAATTCAGAGGCTACCATTGTGTGAGCAAACAAAGGACCATATTCCCATACGCATCACTTCACATCAAAGAGCATGACATATTACTGGAGCAGTACTTTGTGATATTGAGGGCCAAGCCTTCACAATCAGTCCTTGCCTTCACTATCCCAAGTAACACTCACTCATCAGCAAAGCTGTTTCCCAACTATTCTATGACAAGTGATTTCCAACAAAACTTTTGAGCAGCACAGATTCCCGAGAGATACCACTAACAACCTCTCCCCATTATTTCACATTTCTAACTGCTTCTTTATCATGAGACGGACCATCTCTGCATTCAGATAAATTCTAATTCATCTGGAGCCAATGCAGCTAAAACACACGGGTCCTATTTCAGGGAGGGTATGAGACTTCGTGGGTTGACTCTGCTCCATAAAGCTGACCCTAGCTGCTCCTTTACTCTAGGGCAGAGGCTCTTAACACTCCTGCAAAGAGTCCATGCTAGGACAAAGTGGTCAGGTTAAGAGCTGAGCCATTCTGGCAGTGAGAGTCCCACATGTGTGTATGTAGGTGCACCAGGTACACCCTTACCTATGCTGCCTGGTACTGAAATTGAGTGTGCCTGTGTGCTTGTAGTGTCCAGACAGAGATATTGGAATGGCTGTTTCACCGTTAACTCGCATCTATAACCAGCATCTATATCCAGAGAAGGACCATCTTTACACTCAGCTTATGTCTTTGGCAGGGGACTTCACAGAATGCCTTTTGGAATTCTAGATACATTACATCAACTATGTTGCCTTAACCTATACGTAAACTCCATCAAAGGATTTTCATAGACTTACGGTGTGTTGAATGAGTTTTACAAGGCTGTTGTCTCTTCACCTCAGCACCTTTCGTGTGGCCACTCTTTGCTCTTGGTTCAGCTTACTAGTTAGTAGTTTCCACTCTTCCAAAAACTCCTTTCAGAAACTGATCTCACCACTGCCCCTTCCCAGTCTCCATGACTGGGGCAATTTAAAGCATTGGGTTATATTTTTCTGTCAGTAATTTACATATTTCATTCTTGAACTCCTTCAGACGTGCAAACACATCTCATCTTGACAACTGACAGCTCTTCACTTCAGTTTGTTCAAACAGCCCCCTCCCCAAACACTGCAATTTGAGACAGATCCCCCAATGCATTCCTTCACCTCCAATTCTATAAATTCTTTCATAATGCACAGACAAAACCAAAGCTTTTCTCTTTCTGTCATTCATTTTCCATAAACACTCCTTTTACAGGTCAGTGGTGCCCTGGTCCTACAGACAACATTGTGCTACTGATGCATCAGAAAAAGACAAGGGAAAAGGAAGATTACTTTCACGCCGTCTCAAACAGTGGCAGGGCCAG
>NW_010108881.1:19629-31754 GCF_000699245.1 Pterocles gutturalis
GTGTGGTTTTGAGGGTTTATATTGGGGGGAGGCTGCCAGGGAGGCTCCCACACTACAGTTTTACACTTAGTCTATCAACACTTAGCTTCTATTTCTATATTCATCATTCACAGAAGACTTAGTTTTTCAAACAAAATATCCTCATTCCCAAAGGCTTCCTTTATTCTACTACTTGACCATACCAGATTTTTTTAATTGATGGTTTTACAGTGTGTCTCGATGAATGATTCATACTCACTGAGAACCCAGTGAAGCTTCAAAAATTGTTCTCAAGCAGCTTGTAAATTTTACCTTCTTGGCTCTCTTTTAGCTTTGAGAAGCTGTCTCCTCTCACCACCACCACCCCCCCACACTTTTTTTTTTTTTAACTGAAGTGGTACTTAAGCAGATTTCTTAACCTTGTATAGATTCAGCATCCCTCCAGGAGCAAAGTACAAACCATGTCTGTCACAGACAGCCCTCAGTAGTAACAGTTTGAATCTGCTCTTTCATCCTGCTGCAGGCCAAGTCCTGAGTCAATTCTCCCGTTGTGGGTGCCCTGAGTAGCTGTTTCAGTAAGTAGCTACTCACTGTCCCAAAATGTTGTCTTGGCACCTCTCCCTGACAGAGCATCCACCTAAATTAAATGAGACTAATGAGCTGTTCATTGCTGTATTTTCTGCTTTGCAGCCTCGCTGATCTCACACAGCACAGGCAAACTAGTCAGGCAGATGGAAATGCAGTCCTAACGCTATTCTTCTCCCTTCCATATGCCTGGAATTCTATCCATAGAGCTTTCAGTGTTGTAATAGCTACTCTTTTTTTGAGTCTTTCAGTATCTGACACTCCCCTGGCAAAGTCATATAAGCTTCCAGTTGAGCTTTTATAAAATTAAATTAACATAACAGTGAATGGCACTGTTATCACATTTATTTGTGAGTTGTTTTGTTCAACCCTGCTTAAACAGGACTTTCATGCAAAAAGAAAAGAGAGTTTGAATGCCAAGCAGGTCAGGTAAAAAAAGTTAGATAAGATTCAAATTACACTCAAGGACACATTTGTCACCTTGCTGTCTTGAAGTCCACCCAGGCAGAGCTTGCTCCAGTTGCTTTTATTATGCTCCATACCTTGCACAGCAGTTCTGTGAGAACACAGTTGATGAAACCTGACTTTCCAAGGCTTCATTGTGGGATTATCCAGTGTCTGAATGCAAACTGCAATTCAAAGTACACCTGCAGCTCAGGCTCCCCCTCACAGGGTAACTCCATGCCTCTCCCAGAAAACACCCCTTGGCCAGGAACACAAGGCGGAATCAGGGGTCTTCTGCAATTCAGATCCTTTTGTATTCCAAGTTCTCAGCCCCATGTATTATTCACACACACAGAGTAATGAATTGAGTCTTCTTTTTTAGTGCAACTCTCAAGTGTCCTTTATTCAAATGTCAACATCTTGTATGCAAGGTGTTACAAGCACACAGCTTTCCCAGAAAAACAGGCAGATCGTTTCAGTGACCTTTAGTTGTGTTCTTCCCTGTTCACAAAATGCGCATTTTTTTCAAGACTAATTTTAATTTTGGATGTTTAGGCTATCATCTGTAGTTGAGAAAATCACTATGTTCTCTCGAACATTTTGTCCTTTAAAGAAAATATCTTGAGCTTTAATCCTGGCTTATAGTTCTTTTCCTGCAAATTCTGAATTGACTGCACAAGGTGTTTTGCTGTACTACCACTTAACACTCAAGGTAGTTAAGACGCAGTTGAATAGAAACTGTTGCCTAAACAGCACTATCTTTTTGCTCAAGTATTGCAAGTAATTTTACAAGAACTCTTTAGCACCCCGGTATTTATATGCTTTAATCAGTCTTTCACTAGGATATACAAAACACATGCAGTAGGGCAACATCAGTAGAATTCTCCATTAAAAAAAGAAGAATATTCTCTATCCATCACCTTTCCTATATAACCTAGTGAGCACTTCATATGCTTCTGTACAAAATTCAATATATTTATTCAAATAGCTATTTCTCAAATGGGAAGCCTACACTATACAAGTTGGCAACCAGTTCACAAGTGGCCTTGCACCCAACAAAAAATTGTAGTTATGAATAAAGCTATGCTGTAATCCCAAATGTGCTATTATAGGGGCTTGACAAGGTCTCAGAAACCATTTGTTGAGCCTCAGAGGAGACAAGAGAGAACAGCAGGCTAGCCAGCCAGAACACAAAACCCTCCTGAATGGTTATCAGCCTGCACGTAGCAGTAACACATAGCATTACTTGCCAAACTCACAAAGAAAAGATTGGGGGTGGTGGGGAGGCAAGGAGCATGAGAGTTAAGAGCAATGGAGTGATGAAGCCTGAAACCGAAACCTTATTCCCATCCATTCAGAAAAGATGGGCTTCTCTATTCTAAACTCAGGACTGCTTTACAGTAGAATGACACCAGAAAGAAAGCCTTTTATTAGCAGCAAAGTTAAGAATTGTGAAGCTCCTGCTTCGGCTTGATTGCCTTACTTGAACAAACTTAGATAAATTCTGTCTGTACTGAACCTTAAAGAGCATTTCCAAGACTTAAATTAACAAGGAGGGTGAACTGATTACCACCAGCTACATAAAGTCAGAATCCACAATTTCAAGTATTTTATAATATTACAAAACAAACTGATGTCTTACTTTGTTAATACTTTAAACATGCATAAAAGAGACACCCAACTATATACTGATTAAATGTCATCTTCATAGACTTAGTTACAAAATGAGAATTATGAATGAGATTTGATATCTTTTTAGCATGGGCTCTTTTGTCATCTTTCAAAATTTAAGATCTGACAGTTCCATTTTCCCCAAAACATAGTCAGGGAGCACAACATCTTTACCTCCAATCATTTGAGCTGACCAAATCTAAGATTGTTCACAGCGGAAGACTGGTAGAGGACACTCAGATCATAACTTTTGCACAACATGTTATTTACCTCATCCTAGAAGGGAACCCTAGCTCCAAGTATACTTCCAGTCTGAACTTGCATTTACACAGTGGATAATTGCACAGTAAAGAGCCTTGGGGGAAAAAGATACAATCAGGTTTTATAAATTCTTTTACTCACGTTACTGTGGCAAGCTATGAAAAGCTGCAACCAGAGCCAGTGCAGCCTGTGCGACTAAGACAGCAAGGCTCGAGTCCATCTTCAATTTTCCCGTATCTCAAGAGCAGCTATTACCTCAGATTTCTATACAAAGGCTCTGTACAGCCACAGAACTCTTCAGGTTTTGTTTTAAAGGTTTCAGAAATACAGTATATGTAGCTATAAAATTAAACTTTTTAATTTTTTTTTCTTATGGTTAAGACTTTTTTATGTTTTTGCAGAAATATTTGAAAGCTGTGTTTACCACAGAACAGTTATCATATGCAGAGACCACAAATAATATTTTTAAAATCAACAAAAAGGTTGAGGAATACATCTGGATATTCATTCACTACAGGTTATTCTTTCAGAATCTGCACTGGCCAGCAAAGGTCCTACAGAAGCATGAAAGGTGTTAGAGCCTCATCACACACACCCATAAAAGCAAGGGAGACACCACCAACCCCTGTTTTAAGAAAAAAAAAAAATATCGACTATGAGGAAACACTTTCTCAAAATCTGCTTTCAACCCGTTCACTAAAGAACTGTGAACCTGCACTGTGTGTACTCACCACTTCTTTATCTACCTGAACTTCTGTTCTCTAGTTTTCTTCAAATGCACAAAATCATAAAATTAGATTCACCTTCTAATGCTACTATTTTATTCCTCCTCTCAGACATAAGTGGCTCCTTCCAGGCAAGGTCTAGGGTTTTTCCATGATTGCTACCAGGATTCTCAGAACTCAGTGCCGGAAACAAGAGTTGCAAGATCTGTCCTCTTGGTCCAGGAGAGCTCCAGGACCCAGTTTCCCAACTCACCTCTCCCACCCTACTCATTCCCTGAGGCAGAAACCTGATGGTACTCTTTACTGATCAGTGATTTCAGCCTCAGGAAAGTTTCCAACTCCATCTTTTTTCTCCGTGTCTCCAGATCGTTAATGCAAAGAAGAATCCACTGTCGTAGTCCACACCTAATGTAGCTGTACAAACTGGTGCTTTCCCACACAGATATTATGCCCAAGCTCTGAACTCGTGAACCCTGCAGAGCCTCCCAGCCACCTCCACCTCTTCTCACTTTCCCCTGAAGAACAGTTTAGCTCCAGATTCTTCTCTTCCTTAACAATACACGGCCCATAGCATCCACCACTTTTTTTTTTTGTTGAGTGCACTCAACAACTGCACCCGTTCTGCACCGCCATCCCAGAAGCAGACAGCACAGTATGTTTTTTCTAGCACACCATTAGACATCTGGTATCTATGGATAGGTCATGTTTGTCTTTCACCTCCACCACTTACTTCTAGGGCATAATGTCACGCCCAAGTCCACTCTTTGGGGTACCACTGATGAGTGTATGCAGCCTCCACGTGGGTGGGAAGGACATGGAGTGGTCTCTTCGGCCCTGAAGTTCCCTTTGAATTTTTCAGAAGTTTGTGGACATAAACGGGTTACAAAACCCCATGGGGATGATACCCCAAGGTGACTGAAAAATGCAACATAATAGTTCCTAGGATATTGCAGCAGTCTATCAAAAAAGCTCTTGCTTACTGAAAAGTACATGCACAAGAGCCCATCCTTAGCACATACAAGAGGGGACAATTAAATCAAACACAAGCACCAACCTTCCCCTACAATATGCTTTCAATCTTGACATTCTGCAATCATTCATGTTTACCAGCCATTTACATCTTATTCTTTTCATATTCACTTACATATTAGCTTAACGTGTCCAAAAACTAGGATGGCATTACGCTTGACACTGCAAATAGGAAGTTTTCTTACGTATGTAGAAGTCTAGAGGGAAAAGGACTATTTGCGAAACTTCAGTTGTCTGTCTGTAACCAATGGTACTTGTGTTTTAAAAATTTTAACCATCTTTTACACTCTCCAAACAGAAGACACTACCAGACCATTCAGTTATTTATGATCCTCCCTCCACAACCCCGAGTCAGCAGACTCTATACGAGCACCACTGCAACAAATAACTATCCCACTTCTGCTGCTTCCAAGGCAGCCACAAAAGGAAACTAGGGAAGTCCACTGATCACTCATATTACAAACTCTTTAGAAAAATTCAGATTAACATCCCACTTTGAGATGAAAGGATTATCTGCTGGAATTAAGAACCAGATCCAAGCTTGAAAGACAGTCTGTACAGGGAAAAAATACAGACAAGTACAACATTTTATTCTAAGACCAAAAAGCAGCATACCAGGCAAGTGGTAAAGACTGAAGATAGTACTCATTTGTCAGCACAGAACAAAGGAGATCCTGTGAAGGGCATGAGGTGTCTCCTTTTGGGGGTCTAGCCCAGCACTCCAGTATTTCTGCTAAAAAAAAAAAAAAAAACACACAAAAAAACTGGCTGCCGGTTTTTAGGACCAATACTCATGACCCTGCTTTCCAGTTCTCACCAAACTAATTTTATGTTTAAATCCAAACAAACGAAGATGAAAGGACATTGTACCTTTCTGCAACGGGAGCTGCACCTAACGGTATTAAGCACAGCAGAAGCAGGAAGACACGGTCCACGCCAGCAGCCTGTGCACTGCCTCACACGCTCGGTTCATCGAGCTACATCAGCCCAGTCTCCATCCCACGTAATCACAACTCCATAATAAAGGTCCATAGTAGAAAGAAAGAATCCTGTTCCCAAGCAAGCCATTAGGGGAAGAAAAAAAGTGAAAAGAAAAAGTATTTTGTTTAGAAGATGCTGCTACCTGGACATTTGCAACTGATGTCCTGCTTCTCATTGTCCCACCACTTGTCTACGGAAAATTATTTTGGTGGAAGATAGAAGCACCCTGGTATTAACTGGCTATTCAGAATTATCTGCTTCTATCGCTACTTCAGGCACACCAATTAATGTCTTAGAAGTAAGTTCAATAGAGACAGACTTTTATAACCATTTTGATACTCACAGTGGCACAGCAATCACCTTTTAATGCCAAAACAGACACATCGGAGCTGTAACTTGGAGGTCTTGTGAAGCGTGTGTTACACACTGGCTGGTGTTGTACACTGTTGGAGTACAACCTCACCAAACACAAATCCGAGCCACTGCACATTTGTTCTGTTTCCACTGTAGTTTCCAAATATCAGCATAACTAAGAGACATTATTCTTGAGAAATTCATTTTTCACTTTTTTTGATACAGCAGTCTGCAAAATACAGCTGTTCAGATTCCGATGGTAATAAAGGATCTCTCTGATGTTTTGTGGTGGTTTTTTTTTTTTTTTAAAAAATACTTCTCAAAGACTTGTAAACAGAAGAATCAAAGAATACCCAGGAGACAGAGTGAATGTACTACCTCAGCGCCATTTGGCTGAAAGCAGCATTCTCTGATGACATGCACCTCTTCTATAATCAGCACCCTCAAAAACTATCCCCCATTTCTCCATGAGAAATCAAGCACAGCAATACATGCCCCCGTTACTTACAAATATTATTCTAATTTATAAATCCAGAATAAAAGCAGATACAGATCTTTGGTGTTTTGCAACACTATTCTCACACCCTCCTCCTCTCTTGCACTTGTCAAAGGCTTCAGGTAGCAATGAACCACTAACTCACAGCTATGCCAGCTCCACCTTTGCTGCACGCTATGAAAATAAACCAACACATCTGTGACAAGATAACAAAAGATCACACCAAAAAAAGTCCAAGAGTCACAGAAGGACTCACTCAACCGCATGACCTTAAAAACCTATACAGCTTGGAGCCACCTAACCAGGTGAGAAGGAAAGAAAGCAGATGAGAAAACAGTTACACGAGCGGTTTACCAGAAAAATTAGAGAGCACAAGACTTGATGCAATACATCATGCATACCTCATTATGTAGATACAGTTTAATTAGGAACTAACTACTACAGCAATGGATCCAAAAAAGACCCAGGGCATATATTTTAAGAAGATAATACCACTTATTACATACATAAATAAAGTCTGTGGCATTTAGAAATACCACGCTATCATTCACAGGAGTCATACGCCAAAAGCTTGCATGCCGACTCCCCGGCTCTCACCGCCTGCGTGTCATCTGCACCAACTGCTTCGGCTGAAGAGAGTCAAAATTGACGACACACATGGACACTCAGACAAAAAAAAAAACAAACACCCTCATGTCTACTAAACTGGCAGAAGACAAGCTGTTCAGAAGTTTATAGTGAAAACTAACAGCACGAACTTCATGACACAACTCCTGCAAAGGCTCGACACAGAAGAGTAAGTCCAGACATGCTGTTTCACTTCTTGCCAAGTAAAATTTCTCACTGGACTCTACCTCTACTTATGGCACTCCCAAACTCAATGTACCTCTCACTAAAAATCAGTTGGCTATAAACATTGACAAAATAAGTGATCTATGATCTGATGTAACTCAGTCAATACATACCCATAAACACAGAGAAACTGGAACTAATTTTTCATCAACCTTATGAAGGGACCAGTGTTTAAAAAAAACCAAACAACTGGCTTTCATAACATTACAGAATGGATACAAAGCTCTTGACTTATATTTTCCCTTTGACAACAGGTTATCCAGTTTATCTACATTGCATTAAATTATCTCCTTATTGTTCACCAATTCTTCAAATACTTCTTCAAATACTATGAAAGAAGAATAGCATCAGCATCTTTTACGTTACCCAAACCTACCATTATTTAAACACATTCTGCCTTCTCTTTTTTTCCAAGGCAAATACTCCCAGTCTCTCAGTTTCTCTTTTGTATAAAGTTTGAGACAGAATCATCATTCTTGCTACACCCTTTTACTAGTAAGTAAAAACTATGACATACCATATTAGAGATTAAGGAAACCAGTAGTTTACTGGACATGCACCATTCTACTTTTTAAACAAGTTCAAATTAAATAATATGTTTGTCCATCTACAGCAATACTTACAACTGACAACAACAATAGCTGAGATTTAATTTAAAAAAAACTCCAATTTCACTTGTGTTTGGGACCTACACAATTTCTCGCAGTTTCTGAGAGCAACTAGGAGAGCACTAGCTTACTTACTGCTAGTTCCTCATCAACAGCCTGTCACCACTTAAGTCTCAGAGATTAAGAAAAGCTTTCAATAAAACACAGGGGGACATTACTACAGTTTGAGGTCTTCAATTATATTATTTTTTTCTGTTGTAATTAAAAAGTTAGATACTGTCCAACAGTGACATTCAGTAGTTTCTTATTCTCATCCAAACCACATCCAACAAACAGGAAAAATTAATATCTGGAAACACTCCAAATGACCACTGAAACAGGCAGCCTCACCCCGCAAAATAGGCTTCTCTCTCAGGTTTCCAACTGTGGCTGTATGATAAAAACAGAAGTGAGAGGAGAGCAAAAGAAAAAAAGCAGCGCAAGATCAATCCCATTGAAACCAGGTACCACTTCAGCATCAGCACATGACCAGCACATGCTGCAGCACAGAAAGCCCAGCCCAGCAGCTCCAGTGGCCAGGCTCACACAAGCAGACCCCAGTGTCCTGCCACCTCGCTCTGGCCATACCTGGCACTCAGCTCCTCCTGAGCTTTGAAGGAGTCTGATCCAGTCAAATAAAAAAAATACATCTGTATGTTAATCCAACAAACTAAAAACTGCTGGCATATATTTTCCAAGCCTGGCATAAATCAAACAGGTAGGTTTAATATCTGGGTTGAGCAACATTCCTGAGGGAGCACCAAAATGGCATACAAAGCAGCTTTTATGCAGGAAATAACTGACATATTCTGGACAAAAAAAAAAAGTCAACTACTGTACCACCAGTAGAGATGAGCAACAGTTTCTTTATTCGAAGACTCATGTTCAACATGCCATGCCTGCGTTCGCTTCCCAGTGTGTACCACTGAAGTCACTCGCCTTCCTGTATACCTTTCTGCTATAAAAATAAACCCCACCAATTTGTGCAAAGTTTATTCTAAGCAGGGTTTAGAGCCCACTACAGGCACTGCACTGATGAAAAGAAGACAGCACCATTCAACAAAAAGCCAGGAAAATTATTTTCAACCACGGAGACCACAAACTTAAAATAAGAGGGATTAAAATAAAAACTTGAGAACATAATGCAATTTTGCTGCAGGCAATGCACCAGGTAGAGCTCAGCTGCAATGCTTGACATTGTTACTCAGCTGATTTCACGTTCAGCTGGGTCAAGTTTGACAGCAAATATATAAGACAACCCCCATGGACCCCATACCTGGTAATCCTCTTAGAGGGACCAGTGGAGACCCCAAGCCTCAGCTTGTGGCAAAGGGCACTGTCAGGCTGGACTGGTTGGTGGAGCAGGGCATGAAATCCAGGGTACACCCTCAGCGAGTTGCTAAAGCACATACTACAGAACATCTCATTCACTCACTAGAAGGATTCTCACTCCATCAAGATTCCTGCAAGACTGTCCTCCAAAACATTCCCTTGTAGTTTTAACGACATACAATTAACTTCTACAATTAGGACACGCAGTTGCTATCCAGTTTTGAATTGCCATACTGCACCTCAGGGGCAGCTGAAAAAGCAATAAAAAGAGGTGAAGACTGCAGTCATACTAAAGACACTAGCTCCTACTACTTTTAAATGGGATTTTTATCACCAAGCGCTTTAGAAAATACATGTGCACAAACTGAATTATTAAAGTTTAGTTCCTTTCTGTGTTTCTTCTATTCATTAGACACCCATACATAGAAAATGTTGACATTTAAGAAAAAGCTGCCCCAATATTTTTAACAAAACATTTGCAGTCCTGTGGCCCATTCCTCAAGGTACTCTAAAAATCCTGAAGTACATTAATAGACTCAAATAAGAATTAGAATAATGTAACAAAGTAACCTTAAAACTTTAAGGGGAAAAATTATGAAAATTAACTAAAAGATAGCAAGCAGCTTCATACGTAAAGAAAGTTCAACGTGGATAAATACTACAAACAACTCGAAAAGCAGGTTATTCATCCACCAGTACACACCATTTGGGGAATATTGAAACAAAGTAAAAATGTATTTTTTTTCAATATTTGCATATAACAATATACAAACACTGAGCTTTGTTTCATACACTCCCCACTGCAAGATATAATGTCCATCCATACATTAGCATTGCTTCAGGAAAACGAAATGTTATTACACATTTGCTTTTGCAATTTAATTGATTCAGTTGGATAAAGGGATGTAAATAGAACCTTTAACTTCAATCCTAATTCCACCCACATAATTTAAGATCACATACATACAAGTATACTGCAAGCTACAAAAGCATCTATGGATGTTTCTATTTTAAGTATTTTAGTGATTGTCCAAGGGCAATTACACAGCAAATTTAAAAGAGAAAGTTCTCAGAAATCTGGAATGGAAACGGGAAATACTAGGGAAAAGGAAGGAAAAGGAGGCACCAAGACACAATAAGGCACAAAAAAAAAAAGATGACAATATACATTGCTCACCCATAATTTTTTCGCAAACTCTAATCAAATACCATACCTTGATTTTCCCCTTCACCAAGGAGAGGATTCAAAATCATACATGTTCAAGAACTGAGAGGAAACTCTAAAGCCACCTTTGGGTAACTATCCGCTTTCAAAGCACACGATTCAATTCTTCTGAAATTTCTCAAAACGACACTACCACCAGCAGCTCTAAACACACTCTCCTAAACATCCCATCAAGCAGACTGATGATTTCACCAAAAATATGTTTGAATATATGCTTCACCAGTATCTCATGCTGAATTCCCTGCACGCTGCTGCAGTCCAACATACTGAACAGCTGCAATGAACCTAACACAAACATTAGAAATGTAGTCAGTATCTTTCAGTACCTCCATGTATTTTTCACATTATGCATCTCCTTATCGGCACTGAAACCATGGCTGGATGTCTTAGCAAAGTTAGCACCTGCATGCAAGGAGACTTGAGGCAATAGTTTATCACAGAACAGTTTACTCCCCTTCCCCTCCCAGAAAAAAAAAAAAAAAAAATCAGGCAAGATAAGAATTTCTCCTATTAACTATTTAAAGGATCCAAATGTAAAATTTGAGAAGTAGTTAGCTGACTCATACCAGCAACCAGAATTCACACTAAAGTAACTGTGCTGTGTTTAAGACATGGACAAGATAAGGTGCAACCAGTCCCATTACAATGGTTCGGTAGGTAATGGCTAAAGCATTTCTAGAATTAAGGCTTATGCAAACAGAACCAGATCGTGTTTCAGCAATAACTGATCACAGCCTGCTTTACAAGTTTTTTTTATTTATTAAATGCAAAAATAACATGCAGATTTTAAAAATACATCTTATTTGAATGACAACATAGAGAGCACCACTATGAGGAGACTGCAAGAGAAAGAATGGATGTAATTTAAAACTTAGGACCCGTTACAAGAACAACCCGAGCCTCTGCTGCTTCTTCTGCTCCCTACCTCCTATTGTTCTGCTGTTCAGCAAGTGATGCCATGTCATGGACAAGGGAAACCTAAATTACAGTTTGCTAGATCTTTCGTTACATCATTTACGCAAAGCTATTCATTTACTCAGGTCTGGACCGAGGACTGGTCACATATTATTATACAAGATATTTTATAGCATTCTGGAGCCCGGAAAGGACCGGCAGAGTTCAGTTCCTGAAGCAGCCGGCAAAAACACCCAAAATGGTGACTACAAGTAATAAATCAGACCAAAAAAAGCATGACTGAAAAAAAATAAAATAATCAGACCCTGCCCTAGGAAGCTGCTGGTCGGGCGGAACACTGTAAGGGGCTACTCATTTCTTCACAACGAAAATCTGTTCAGTTAAGCGTTTTCCTCATCTACATCCCTTTTTCTGCAAAACCCGCCCGTACCGACACCGGACCCCGGCTTGGCGCCGAGGGGACAGGAACGTTCAGACGCAGCCAGGCTCCGAGTGACCTGCGGGGACCCAGGCACAGCCCGGGCGGCAAAACGCGGGGTCTCACCGGCCGGCAGCAGGACCCGCGGCTCCGGGAGGCAACTTGTCGGGCCGGAGAAAGGGCGGCATTAACGCGGGCGGGGGGAACCGCG
>NW_010108882.1:0-2562 GCF_000699245.1 Pterocles gutturalis
CTGCGCCAGCTTGGTTATGCTTTTTCAGTTGCTTGGGTTTTTTTGGGGGGGTGTTTTTTTTTGTTGTTTAACTTTTATTTATCATTTAGCAGAAGAACTGGAGACTCTTCCTCCTGTGATCCTTTTTTATCTTTAATCCTACCTCTTACATTTTAGAGCAAAGGTGATTAAGCAGCTTTGGGGAGGTTGGTGCTGAGCAGAGGCTGGAGCAGCAGCTTTTGAAGTGCCTTTCACTGCCAGCAGGGAGGCACTTAACTTTTCTTGACAGTACTGCTGGTTCTCCTTCTCTTCAATGTGCGCTGCCCGGCCATGCATGAGTGGGAAGGCGGCCGTCCAGCCCGCGGAGCAGTTGCGCCTGCGTACTCTATGGGCATGGAGCTCAGGGGAGCCTCGATGGGAAGGGGTGGCAGGGGGTCAGGGGCAAACCGACTGTTTCCCCGATGCACCACTCTGTAGTTTGATAGCAAATGAGATAGTTCAGCTTTTGGGAGAAGGAAACCTGAAGTTGCTGGGGAGGTTGAGAATTAATTAATTTAACAAATGATAGGAGCAGGTCTAGTGTATGGATTTTCCTCATGATTTTAGACCCACAGAAGTATAAGCAAGGACAGGTTAAACTCTCCAGCCTGGTGCAGAGGAAGGTTTTGCATCTCCGGCTGCACAGGTGCCGTTGCACGGGGTCCTGCCATGGGGTCCTGCCCGGTGGGTGGCTCAGCGGTGGTCTGTGCACACAGGAGCAGCCGTGGGCTTCACGCCAAGCTCTGGTGACGTGGCCAGAGGGACCACCGAGCGCTCAGCTGCAAGTTGCATAATGAAATGTGTTTCTTGGCATCAGGCGGTGGTGCTTGCCCGCACAGGGCTGTGCTGGGATTGTTTGTCTCTGTATCTGAGAGTGGATTCAGCCTCGTGGCAGGGCAGACACATTTTTATTCTGTGGCAGAGAAAAGCGATGTGTGGAGTTGCTGTACTTGGAGCATTTTGGCCTGGAAGCATGTTTTGGTGCTTTCTGTCGTGTGCGGGCAGCACATGGTTTGAATGAGCTGCAGGAGCCTCTTCCGGGGGGGTCTGAGCTCTGTGTCAAGGAGCTGTGATAACGAAGATGGGGTTGGGACAAGTCTCGTGGGAGGTGGTGCTCAGAATTGGGAATTTCAGTGCTAAAAACTGGTGAGCCCTGGTGAAGGAGGAGAGATGGAGGCTGTCTGATCCCTGGTGAGGTCTTCTGATGCCCTCCTGGCAGGAGGTTTTACACCAAGGTGTAGTGCCTGAGGAAATGGGGAAGGAGGAGAGGGAGAAGGAAAAATGAAAGGATGCAGGCACAGCAAAAGAAGGAGTAACGTTTTGTGGAGCCTCAGCTCTGTGGAGTAAGGCTCGGCAAATCTGCTGTGTGGAGGAGCAAGGAGCAGGAAGGGGCAAGTACCGAGGTCTTTTAATTCTGGGCCCTCTCCCCCTTTCTTTCTCACTTTTATTTTCATTTTTTCACAGTTCCCTTACTTTCTCTGGAGGAATAAAGGACCCAGCTGGTCTTCTGTGTTTGCTCTTCCCTACCCTCAAGCTAGCAAACTTTAGGATGGAAAATAAATACTTGCATGCAATAGTGATAAAAAGGATGAACAGTTTGTTTTGTTGCGGACTTTTCCCCCAGTAAAGGGAAGTCTAATGCAGCAGCTTTGCAGTGCATCGGAGCCAGGAAATGAAAGCAGGACTGAAGTGCAAATGACCAGAGTGTTTTATCTAAAATGCTTTCAGCTCTCCTAATTTTGGGTGCTGCTTTTGTAACAAGGAGATTATTTTAAGATGGGTCTGTCTGTCTTGGTAACACAGTCCTTCAGTCTCTCTCTGGCTGGACCAGATACTTGTCATGAACAAAGAATTATGATCACAGCAAAGGAGCTGCTTTTGCCTTCACTGTGTGCAAACGAGGGTTTGTAAATGAAAGCCCAGGAAAGGATAAGCTGGGGACTAGGCATAGCATAGGTAGGATGCTGTGCTGAGGAGTAACAGGCAGCCTGGTTATCTCTCAGTGCCAGCTTGCTGTACAAAATCCCTTTGCCTGCTCAGAGTGTGTATAATCAGTGAAAGGAAAGAAGCAAACAAAGCCAAGAATTTTCTTTTTTTTAAAATAGTGGCCTATGTGTGAGCAGCATGGGCCACACGTGTCTCTGGAGGAATGTGGGTTCTCCAGGAGTGCTTTTGAAGTGCTGACTTGATTTATGTGGGCTTTTGAGGAGCACACAGGGAGGCTCAGGTATTGCCCAGGTCTGATGCTTGGGGAAGGCAAGTCTGAAATTGCTCCCTGGAGATGCTGGTTTCCATGCAGTGGAGAAGGAGCCCTGGGTCGCAGGACATGCCGCTGGAAGCCACCTTGGGCTGTGTTCAGTGTCTGCCTGCACTGCCTGGAAGTGACTTGGTAGGGGAGAGGCTTGGCTGGAGGCATTGGGGTCTGCAATGAGGTTTTGCCAGCCATTTGAGGAGAACCTCTGGTACCGCGCAATTCCGTAGTCTGCAGGCACAAATGGATGCTCTTAGAGGTGTAACATGTCGCATCACGTTTTCAGCAGGGTT
>NW_010108882.1:2593-22681 GCF_000699245.1 Pterocles gutturalis
AGATGGAAATCTCTGTCTGATGAAGCCTATCTACACCCTTACCAAGAGCTTTTTCAAATACAATTTTTATAAATGGTTTTCTTGCTATAAACATTTGTCAGGTGTTGAATTCTTGGCTCCCTCCCTTATTATTTACAGCAGAGCTGATGAGCTATAGGTATTTTAGGAGGGCCCCAAGCATCTTCTTTTGCAGGAAAATATTGGGATGCTTTCCAGCAGTGGGGCAGAGAAGATCTCGTAGCGAAGTCTGCAGATTTTTTTTCCCCTTGGCAGAAGCAGAGCAGTAGCTGAGTCGCAGAAACCCCGCCGGGACCTGGAAACCCAGCACCTTTGAATGGGTATGATCAGCTTGAAGGCCAGCGGCGTTCTTTGGAAGTCTTGTGTGTAGCAAAGTTGGCGTTTTACTCCTGCCAAAACCACATTTCGTTTAACTTGAAGCCTGTACATACCTGCGGACTTTACCAAACCCTGATGATGATGGTGTACCAGGATGCTTTGGAAGGAGATGCCTGCTTGCAGCGGAGAGGAGAGGGAGGCAGGGTGGTGTGGGCCCTGGCGGAACGAGGAAAGCTGGAAGGATGGCAGCATGTGGACTAGTGGGTACATGCAAATTGCAAAGCTTATCTCACTGTGAGGAACCAAGCAAGTAAGTATTCACCTGGGATACGGCTCTTCAAGATTACAGCAGCGTGCGCTTCTCCTCCCTTCCTCTTGGGAGCTAAGCTGGGTTTGCAAGCTAACGAAAGATCTACCAAAAGGAAAGAAAAAGGAAGAAGTTGAGGCAGAAGAGCAATAGATCTTTCAGCCAGGATGCTGCGGCAGTGGGGACTGAAACGAGTAAGGAGCCTCATTCATTTGGCACTGGAATAACACCATCTCTGACATTGATGTAAGGTATTTAAAATGTCACTGACGTGAGCTGGGTTAAGGTGAGCCATGAGGAGGTGGCATCAGGTTCTGGAGAGGGTCTGAAGGAAAACCTGAAGACCTGAGCATCACGTTGGGTACGACAGGGTGAAGCCTTTTTTTTTTTTTTTCAGTGGATGGTGTTTGAAAAATGTGTGTGTAAGTGGAAGACTTGGTTCTCATGGAATAAATAGGTGGGTTGGAAATGCAGAAGCTGTACCTTGCACAGAGTAAGTGGAAGGGGTAGGACAGACTTATTCTTCCAAGTACTGTTTCTGGATTAGCTACATATGCAGACCCACACCACCAGAACCATCCTTACACTGTGTTCCTTGTGTCCAGGACCCGATTGACATGGCAAGGAGAGCTCACCACTGGAGCAGCACAGCAGCACATTTTGCACTCTAAAATTAAGCGACCCTCTTAGCAAACCCAGCCGGGAGCACGTGTAGAAAAGCTTGGCTGTCCTGGATGCTGCTGAGAATGGGGATGCTGCTGAGAATGGGGATGCTGCTGAGAATGGGGATGCTGAAAAGAAGGGGGATGCTGCTGGAAAAACCCACAACTGTGTTCTTGGTTTGTAGATAGGGGACGTCTGGCAGGTGGAAATAAACCATACTGACCAGTCCCAGAAAATGCTGTTGTTCAGCATGGCTTGCATTGAATTTTTAGTGGGTGGGATACAGCAAGTAACTGAGCTCCTTCTAGTGAGTGTGAAATAGCAACACCTTGAGGAAAAAACAATCTCTAAAGGCTTTGAATCCAGCAGCAAATGGAAATGTACTTGTTGAACTTTGGGAGCGGGACTGACATTTCAGACTGGGCACCGGCTTCGCTTTCATTCCTGACAGCCCTCGAGGTCTGCATCAGACCTGTGTGATCTTGTGAGCGGAGGCTGTTCCTGGTGGCAGCCCTCGCTCTGGTTTGCAGTGCCGAGACGGAGCACGGCTAATGCTGGGATGTTGCTTACGGGGCATGTTTTTGGTCCCAGCTCTGCCCCAAAGGTCCCTTTGTTCCGGCACTCAGCTGCAGCGCGGGTGGTTGCTTGCCGCATGATGTGAAAGGGAACAGAGATTTCTTTGTTGTCCGGGGGCCGGCCTCCCTGCCAGCAGAAATCAAGCCGAAATCAGCAATTTCCATCCTTTTGCCTTTCCAAAATCTGGCTACCGTTCTGCTGGCACGCTGGAGCATGAATTTACCGGCACTGTACTTGTGCGGTGCTTTGGGCTTGTCATCCTGGTGGCGAAAGAGAAACCTTTCATTTCTCCTTAGTCACGTCTTAATAACACTGTCTGGGGTTAAACGGCAGAATTTCGGAGGGGATATCTGCTCAGATCGGCTCTTGCATAAGCACTCGTTATGCGTGGCAAAGTAACAGGTATCAGGCATCTCGCCCAGCCGTGGATGCTCAGGATCTCTCTGCTTCCAGCTGAAACCACAAGTTTTTGCTAAATGCTGTGCTATGCCAAGAAAATTACCCTATGGGGCTGGCCTGACACTGCTGACATTTTCGCTCTGCACCCTGGCTAGCAGAGAGCACGCTCAGCAGTCTGTTGGGAAACAGTCGTGAGAGCTGGCGTGGAGCGGGGCGCGGAGCCTGTCTTGCAGCGGGATGGGGTTGGATGTGATTATATGATTGTATTTGGAAGAAGCAAAGAGTTACTTCTAGAATCATTCCAGTTGCTACTAAGATTTAATTGGCTTTCAAGTAAGATTTAGCCAGATACTACTGAAAACATAAACTATACGTAGATTTGCCATAATGCTATTTTTTCAATTGTCAGCTTTGCCACAGAACGTGTATAAATATTTATAGCATGGCTGGTTGTGACATAGTTGGGTAATTTAGCACATCATAGTTTTTACAGACAACATTGTCAATTTATTTTGAAAGCCTTTTCATTCTACGACTTTATTTTCTGTGTTTTAAGGGCCTAGATGTTTAAAGAAGTGGATAAAAGGGTTAAGCAGGGGGTGAAACGGGGCATGTACCTTCTGTCTCCTGCTCCATCTTGCTGCTCATCCATATTCAGTGCCAGCCGGACGAAATTGGAGCATGCTGGTGATTTTTTCTGGAGCAGACTGTCGTTGGCGTGGAAAAGGGCAAAATGCAGCACTTGCTGTGCTATAAATCCATCGGTGCTGTGGAAAGCCTGGGGAATGTTGTGGACAGAAGGCTTTGAGCAGCAAAATCAGCAGGTTTTCTGCTCTCAAGGCTTTCCACTCGATAACGCTGTAGTTGAGAGGGGATTTTGCGTGGTGGCTGTTAAGTCTTGTGTCAGATGATTGCCCAGCATCTCAGGCTGCCGCTGAATGTGTGCATTCCTGGCAGAACAAATCCATTTGGAGAGCTAAATTTTCTTATTTTTGTCTTGTCTTTTCCTTTTTTTTTTTTTTGTTTTTATAATGCTTGCATGATTTATCTTTTGCTTTCTTAAAATGTTTCTTTTGATAACCAACTGAGATAAATCTGCTTGGTTCGAAGAGAACCAGCAAGTTTTGCTAACTTTATGCCAGTCTGCATTCGGGGTGGGCCCGCAGCCAAACTGGCATTTCAGTTCACGTTGGATTTGGACAGAACAGAGTAACTAATTATTCTCTGCAGCCTTCCCTCAGGTTTGTGTCAGTTTGGACAGTGCAGCAGGGCTCGGAGCAGTGCTCGAACAGCTTTCACCGTGTGTTTGGATGCACACAGGCAGCTGCAGAGCAGAGAGCCAGGTCTGCTCTGGGAAAATGAATTATCTGCTTTCCACTAGTGTGCACTACTGCAAAGGGTTCCTGAGCATTTTTAGCAGTGTAGCGGGAAAACTGATGGCTGCAGCTATCAGCTGCAGGATTAAATTGTTAACCACCCTGAGACTGCCAGCGTGGTGCTGCCAAGTTGGGAGTTACTTTTCCGTGCTGTCGTAAGTACGTTGGGTTTCTTCCTGGCTTTCACCAGACCTTTGCAATTACTCTGGAGCTTTTGCGGCCCTGAAAGAAGTGAAGTTTTGGTAACCACGGCATAACTGAGGATCTCCAGCAAGATGATGCGGTCCCTCTTCGGGCAGTAGGTGCAAGACGTGACCAATGATCCCTGCCCTGGGGAGTTTAAGTTTTATTTGATTAAATATGGATTAAAGTTGCTCATGTAGAGGTAGTTAAAGGGTGATGCTGCTTTAAAACTGGTCTGTCGCAATCACAGGGTAATGCCTGAAGGAAGTAAATTGGCTTGATGTGTCATTTTCCCTGGACAAGGACTTTCTCTCCTCCGCCACTAATGGTGGTTTTGGGCGATCTCGCTGCATTTCTCCCTGCTGGGTGGAGGGAGCAGGTTCTGCCAGAGATGCCGTCAAGGCCGTGAATTCAGTTGTCACTCCTTACTCCGTTATCCAAATAGTTGTATGTGGAAGTGCAGTGAGATTTGAGAGGCCCTGGGTGAACACACAAAACCATATGTGCTGGCCTTGGCTCCCCTTCACCCCATGGGCCACCGGAAAGTCAGCTTCAGCCACCAGGTACCTCTCCTTAAACCTGTCTTCTTCCTTGCCTTGTCCTGCAAGAGGCAAGAACATCTCGGCGGGATGCGTCATCTGTGGGCAGCGTCTAGGTTGAGTCTCTCTGTTTGGATGTGGCTGACAGAGGGAAGAAAGGGAGGTGTCGGGTCAGTCCAGCTCTGTTTCGGTGGGAAATTCTCTGGACCTTGGGGTGGGAGTCTGAAATTGATGAAGATTTAAAGGGGCTCAGAGAAGGAGTGTGCTTTCCTCAGGTCAGTTGCAACCAACAAGCTTATTTTATGCATGCAGAAGAAACTTCTGACCTCTTTCTCCTTTTCTCTCTTCCAGGCACCTGCGTGAAGTGCAGCAAGGGTGTGTACGGAGCAAACCAGGCTTGCCAGGCCATGGGCAACCTCTACCACGATGGCTGCTTCACCTGCGGAGCCTGCAGTGAGTACTCCCCACCCAACCTGCCGCCGCAGCAGGGGCAAACTCTGTGGGCTTAGTGCTTTTCTGGTGTAAAAGGGGAAAAAAGGAGGTGGTTATTGAATTATCTGCCAGCTGGAGTCTGCTGCAGCTGTATGTCATGGTGGTTGCTGTTTGGTTTTGAACAGATTCTTGCAAGGCATGTAGAAAATAAACTTTATTCCGGGGATGGTTGTTTTATTCGCTCTGCCTATCCATCACAGCTACGTTTGTGTTTACTTGTAAGAGTATTTTTTCAAAGTGGTGGTGAATATGCCTTATCTGGCATTTAGGGTTTTTTTAATTTGTCACATCAGATGTTACAGCCATTCTGGCCTTTCAGCCTGCGGACCTGAGGTACAGCCACTGGGCTGGCCCCACGACGAGGGCACAGGCAGGGTGCGGGGATCGGCAGCGGGCTCTGCAAGCGCTGGAGACATCTTTTTGGTTGGAGCTGCTGCATGGTCGGTCCCATCACAGTGTTGTCACTGCATGTTACCTTTGCTCGCTGTCATCATTCTGTCCTTCTGAGGGACCTCTGGTCAAAGCATCAAAGTGCACGAATGGCCCAGGTTATTCGTGCTTGTTCGTTCGCCAGAGAAATGGAACCGTGCTCCGAAACGAGGGGCACGTCTCTGCCAGCTTGCTTTCTGGTTATTGCTGGGAGGGTGCTGGTTATTGTGCCAGAGGTATCGGGCTGGGAGCAGCGGTGGCGAGCCCTGTGAAATCTACCCAAGTAGGGTAAATATTTCAGCTGGCCCCGCAGAGCTCCCTGCCGCTTGTCAGACCCACGTGTGAAGCTTGCAGGAGCCCATGGCGAGCTGCATGCAATGCGTGGATCCTCACGAGTGGCTTTTCGCAGAGGTCCGTGATGGAGCTGGGGTGAGGAACAGACTGCTTGGTTTCAAATTGTGGCTGTGTTTGTAAAACAGTGGTGTTTCTATTCTGTTATGTTCAATCCTAGGGCTAGTAGTGTATTTTTAGGAATGTATCTGTATATGTGGCAGCAGTAAAAACAATAATAATCCTTCTGGTGCTTTTTGTATATATCAGTTTGGTTTTCCCAGATGAGCTTTAGGCTTTTTCTCCTGCGTTGTATTTAGAGTTGTAAACTCATCAGGACTGCATGTGTTTCATTTGGAGCTCGGAAGTGGGAATAAATATAGAAAGATGTGTGTGCTTTTTAAGAATAGCTGAGCCTTGAACTCTGCTTGTTTCCCAGCTGTCCCACACCAGCTGCCTTGCCTCACCTATGTTTTCAGTAGAGAACTTCACCGTCATCTGACTGAAGATGGGAAAGCTGAAAAGAAAAAAGTGGTGTTTGCATGTGGTGGCAGTTTACTAGGGGCTCAAAAGACAGCAGCTCACACTTTCGTCCTCTCTTATAAATGAATTCAAAACCTCCCCCTGTGGAGGGGATCCCTGGCTGCCACTGAGGCTTTGTTTCGGGGACCTCTCGCCCTCTGTGGCTGGGTGGCCTCCAAACTGCCCTTGCACACAAAGTTCCTGTTAAAAATAATCCAGCAGCAGGTTCGAGCTGACTTAAATTTCTAAAATTACTACTGTGCCATTGGTGCCTTAGAAAGAAACACTTTTGATCCTCTGATTAGAATGTATTTTACCGTCTTTATTTGGAGACCAGCGCTGGGGAGATAGATGTGGTTGCAGAGGTATCAAGGGTTACTCCCATTTATGTTTATTTGTTAAAAAATAGCTTAATCCCCTTTCTAATGAGGTGGGTTGGTGAGGACTGAAAGAGCTGCTGTTTGCTGCTTATTCTAAAAGGCAACCCTTTCCAAAGGTTTCCAATGCAAATGAAAAGGTTTGGGTGTCAGTGAGACTAGAAAGATGGAAAAAAGTTTAGCAAGGCGAAGCCCATTTTTCTCTTACCCAGGCTGCAACTGAGGTATCTCTTTGGAGATGTGCTGGAGCAAATGGAAAGTAAAAAAAAAAAAAAAGATAGTTAAAAAAAAAAAGGAGTATAAGCGAGAGCCTGTTCCGGCTTGTTATGTGCAGGACTCACGACAGCTCGAGTCCGTCCCATTGTACTTCTACAAGCGGCAAGGCTCACAAGAAACCCTCCGGTACAGGGGTGGTTTCCTGCCCTGCCGCTGCGGTCTGCAGGGCCCTTCGTTACCCTCTCTGCAGGCTGGCTGTCATCTGCGTCGCTGCAGTGAATGTGATGAGACCATTTCATCTGCCAGAAAGATAAATATTTGTCCGGGTGGTGTTGTCTGTCTAAGCACATCTTGAGCAGCCTACGTGGAAACTCTGGTTTCCAGCTGAAAAGTAGTGCTTTTAAGGTCAAGTGGAGTTCATCTGGGACGCCATCCAGTACAGTCCTTTCTTGGAGGAGTCAAGGTTGCTCATGATTTCAATCCTAAAATTTCTGCTTTGGTGGAACACTGAACATCTCTGCTCCGATAAATAAAACATACAAAATTACCTATTAAGGTAAAGCATATTGTCCTCCAGATATTTATATCTGCTGTCCTGCTGTTTTCATTTTAGTGAGGATTTCTGATTTTGCTCGTAGTGGGATTTCTGTCCAAATGTGCGTTAGTTTCCTAGATACAGAAAACCAAGAGGGTCTAAGCAGGGAGGGGGGTCGGTACCTTATGGTGCCCAATTTCCTACACCCCCTGTTTCCTGATACACGTATGTTCAGAGATCAATGATAGAGCAATCTGTAGAGCAGAGCGACGCACGCGTTACAGCGTTCAGTTCTCAGGAAAAAAATGTGCTGTTTTATCTGAGCCACTGGCATGTAATGCAGAAAATTCGGCTTAGAGGTCAAAACAACAGCTTTAGAATCATTACTTTGGCATAAAGGTGTCATTTATCTTCTTGTTTGTTACAGGGCAGAGACATGAACAAGGCAGCTTTCTGAGGAGAGGGAGAGGAAAAGACTTTGGGCTCTTTCTGCGGGATTAGTAATAAATTATATTTGCTTTACAGGAGGGCCCTGAAAGTAGGTTAGAAACAAAAGTCCTCAAAGCTCGTATGGTTATTTCCTGCAAGCTCAAGGTATCTCTTTCGGTCTTGAGGGTTTTTTTCAGTTTGTTGGACAAACATCTGTAGTTATCTAATGGTTTGTTACAATTAACCTTTTAAGCTCAGTCACTAGTTTACACATCCTCAGAACACAAAAATTGCAGGTGTTTCCACATGTTGATATTTACTATTTAGTCCGAAGGAGGCCTTAGAAATGTTACAGATTTAACTAGACAGTATGGCTCTAACCTGTTTTGGTGTTTCAGTGTTTTTCTCTAGGATTCAGCCAGGCTTATGTCCAACTGCCACAGTCTGCCTGGAAAACAGACCTCTTTAGCTCTGCTGGCAGCGTCATTCAGAGCAGGGGGGTCTTGTACTTGAGCTACTTGGTCCTCAGAGGAAATCTGGAAGCTAAAAACGTGCAAGGGAAGTGTCAGAGATGACTGTGAAGGAAATCAGTAGGCGAGGACGGAAGTCGGAAAGAAAGAACTGATTGCAAGGTGGTTTGAAGGAGGATTCGATGTTGAACTGCAGCAGAAGGTCCAAGCTGAGGACCAGATCCTGACCCCTTATTGCAGGGAGGAGGAATGCTTGCATGATTGCCTGGTTACAGAATTTGACCTTTGAGTTGTCAACATTGCTACAGTACTTTCTTTTTCTCTCTTTTTTTTTTTTTTTTTTTTTTTTAAGCTCAGATTAATGCTCATGTCTGTGTAGGAGTAACAGGTTGCCCTGGGCCGTTGCAAGTCCCTGCTAAAGTCCTGTCTGTGTGAGCTTCGAAAGGAGAGCACCATAGTTTGAGAAAACGATGGACAAAAGCTCCAGCATCCTGGGAGTGTAGCCTGGTGGCATGCCTGTTACCGGCTGCTGAGCAAAGTGTATTTATTTTAGCACAAAGGCACTAGTGACTAAGCTTGAACTATTCTGAAACCAGTGCTTAAATGACCTCGAGGTCATCCTGAAGGTCCCAGGGCTAAACAGATCAGACAGACATGCTGGGATGAGCAGTACATAATAGCACGAGGCTCAAACCTCCTGTCAGGAGGAGGAACAAGATATCCTGTAACAACAAATGAAGATGGTAGGGTTGAAATGCCAAAGAATTTTAACGGCTTGAATTTTTTCAGGTGAGATTAGCTAAATTCAGGATGAAGTGCAAGTGAGATACGGTTAGGAGCCAGCAGCGTAAGACATGTAGTAGAGAAGTTATCCTGAAAGCAGAAAGCCATGCACTAATATTTCTGTGTTCAGCAAAGGATAGCATCTGTGTAGTCATCATGATGCGTATTTAAAGTGATGCATATTTCTAGTATGTAGTGATCAATATGTGGTTCCTTATATACCGTTTAAGTTCCGTCCTTTCTTTAGGTGAAATTATGGCAGCATCTCCGCGTTCAAGCTGAACCCGTGCCAGCCTCTGCAGGCTGCATTTCCCAGCTCCGCAAGGACAGTCCCCAGTGCAGCCCGGGGAAGTGAGCTTTTCCTGCAGCTCGGTTTCCCATGTGTGCAATGAGGAGATGCTTCCTCATCCTCAAAGGGGTGGTGGGAGGAGAAGTCCATCCCGAGGCGGGCAGGGAGAGGCTGAGAGCAGCAGAGTTAAAAATGGGCTCTGTTTGCAGGCGCTGCTCCCGTGGTGGCTGCAGGAGTACCTACCTGGTTACTCCCTTTTTTGGCAAATTTCCATTTATGCTTCTGCTAGGGGCTTAAAGGCAGTTGGGGAGAGGAGCTAAAAATAGTTGAAATTACCACTTCTTCCCTAAAGAAAGTATTTATCTGCTCTTTTTCCCTCGAAGTGCTCTTGCTGTCAGCACCTCTTCTTCACGGGCCCATGTAACGCCAACAGCCAAATTATAAATCCTTCACAAAGGGGTTTGTCCCTCTGCTGAGCGAGCTTGCCGCAGAAGCCCAGACAGACACAGTGCACTGGCTGTGGCAGCTTCTCCGAAGGCCTGTTGCCATCAATCTTGACCTGCTAATGTTACAGGGTTAAAAATATTTACTGGCTGGTAAATGCTGGTTCTGTCACTGTGGAAGAATGACGTGGTGGCAGCGATCCAAACCTCATCCCTGCTGCTGTGATGGCTGGTGCTCGCGCACAACAAGAGAAGTGTCTCCTTGTTGTGTGGCTCCACATCTGTTTTTCCTCGCCACTGCCAGCTTGTCTTTGAGGAGAGACCCTGCGTACAGGTGGAGAGTCACTCGGACACCTGCCCATTGCACTGAACTGGAGCCCCCCCTACTGCGGAATTTAAAATCAAATTTAAATGGTTTTTTGTGTGTTTTTTTTTTCTTTTTAGGAGTGCTAAATCCCAATGCTGTGTTTAAATTAAATTGGTGGGAGATTTTCAGGGGTACTTCTTTCTTTATTAGGCTCATTAACTTGTTGAGGGCCACCATTGACAGGGGTGCTGCAAATCCCAGGTGCCTCCGTGCCTCTTCTTCCTCTCCTCCAAAACTGGGATTCTGCAGCTGCCGGTGAGTGTGCCAGACTTACCTGCGGATGGGCAGGCACACAAGAGGGGTTATCGGACAACTACACACCCTGGGTTTTGGGCCACAAAGCTAATGCATCCAAGATCGGATACTTTTTATTTTGGGCTCCAGGTCCTGTTTTGGTGTCAGCAACCTTGGCAAAGCATCGGGGTGGCTGAGAGAGGAATCGGAGCGGGATGCTTTCGGGTTTGTGCTGAACAACGCCTGCAGCTTACTCACAAAGCTGCTGCATGTGCAAACCCAGGCTTGTTCCTCGAGAAATGTGCTGCTGTGTCCTCCGTCAGCCTTGCTGGCTGGAACCTGGGCAGGACGCTACGGGCTGCTGGTGAAATGCTGGTCTGGCTGAATTCACTGGCAAAATTCCAGAGCTTCACTGGACTACCCATCTCCCAAGGAGCAGCACGAGTTGTTTCACAGCCTGAGAGTGCCCTCTGGTGAGTGCAGGAGACGGTAAAGCTCTTGATTTATTGAAGTGCTTTTACTTGGCTTCCTCTGGAACTGAAAACAGCGAATAGGAGGCATAAACACAAAAGCTGCAGTAAATATAAATCTTCCCCACGTGCAGAGCCCTTTCTTGGAAAAACTTTGTTGTCTTATCTCTGTTAGGACATTCTGGTTTGAAAAAAAATTCTTATTTAAAATGCTTTCAGATTTTTCTTGGCAGCTGCAATAACAGCTGTGCTGGTAGGGAGCAGAGAGAAGTGTGTTAGGTGCTCTGGTCTTGCACTCTGCTGGAGGCAGACTGGGTGGTCAGGTATTGCAGTGGCTTCTCTGGCAGCTGCTGGTTGAAGGCACCTTCTGGTGGAACAGCACAGACATTTTGAGGAATGGTATCAGGTATGGATCACTTTCTGCATGCTCTTTCTTCTCCTTGCTCCTCTCCTGGGGTGTTTTCCAGCGTACGTCAGAGTACACTCACTTGCTCTTGCCAGGTTATTTCACGCTGTAATCAGCCAGGCGGTGGTCCAGGCTTGCAAAGCTTCCTCCTCCTGCCCAGAGGTGGGACTGTTGTCCGGATCCAGCAGTTGGCGTTCATCAGTGACTGCCAGTGGAAGAGATGGAGTTGGATGCTCTTCTCCAGCCGTGCAGCGGCCATGCTCCAATGTCCTCGTTGTTGTTTGTTTCTCAGCAGGCAGTTTTTGCTCACATTTTCTCCCCATTCTCTGCTTATTTTTCTCTTTTCTCTCTGTTTTTCCCACAGGTCGAAAGCTGAGAGGGAAAGCCTTTTATTTTGTCAACGGCAAGGTGTTCTGCGAAGAAGATTTCCTGGTAAGCACACAGCTGGCCCTTGTGCTGGCATGGCTCAGCCTCTCCGGCAGACGTGCAGCCTTTCTGCCCGGCGGCTCTGCTCACTTTTCAGCATCCTGCCTGGCCCTTCAGCTCCCCCTTTCCCCAGGGCTAGTGCCAGCCCCATGGGGGTTGCTCACACGTGGTACTGGAAGCAGCCGAGTGAAAGACCATGGTGTGCAGTGCAGAGCCTGTAGTTGAAGCTGTAGCCTCTTGCCATGACTCCTTCAAAGTGTGTCTCTGTGGCCATGCTGTGGAAACGGGAGTGAGATGAATGACTGCAGGAGAATCGAAGAGTGAATTTCCCTTTCCGATGAACTGGCTTTGCTTGAGCATCTTAATGGATATCTTTCCATTGTCCTCAGTGGATTTTGTGTGAATGTACACAGGCATGAAGCAATCCCGTAGTCCCCTCCTTGGCTGGTGGAATATAAAGCTATGTGCCCCCCTGCCCTTGAGCCCTCATAGATTAAGCCTTCACTGAGACTTGAAGAAGTCATATTTGCCTATTTATTGGGGAAGTCTAGTGATTTCCATCAGAGAGAAGTGAGTTAATCTTCTTTGCTCTCATCAGTACATTCTGCACAGGCTGAAAATTGAAAGATTGGTTAAATGCATCTAAAATATTTCATTTTTCCAGTTTGCATTTCCACCATTCAGATATGACTGAAACGTTAGATGATGTGTTGTGCCTGAGTGCGTGTCATGGACACAATGGGCAGTTCCTTACCATTAGATCTTAGCAATAGCAGTAAGTCTTCCTAGTAAATGGCTTCTTTGCATGTGCATTTATGGTGTTTACTTATGTACTGAACTAAACTTAAATTTAGGACTTGAGTATGAGTTCCTGTAACTTTGCTCCTGAACAGTGGAAGTCTGATGTCAGTGTAAAATATCCTCTGGGGACCCATCCACAGCTTCATAGACTGAAAAAAGCACTGGAAAGTTTAGCTTGTGTAAGGAGTACAGAAAAAGGCCAAGCAAATAATGCCCCATAATATGCTGTTGTTTATGCTCGACTAGCCTTGCGAAATTTTAAGCCAATTCTTTTTTGTCCCTGCAGTATTCTGGTTTCCAGCAGTCAGCTGACAGGTGTTTCATCTGTGGCCATTTGATAATGGACATGGTAAGTGATAATTGCTTTAGGAGAAAAAATCCCACAGCTTTTTAGAAGAATGCATCAAAAGCAGAATGTGTTCATATCCAGTACTGTTTGTTATCATCTGGTAGTCTGCCTAGTGTGAGATTGGCAGCAGAAAGAAAATCTACCAAGCCTTGTGTTGATTTTTGAGAGGAAGTGAAGCTGGCACCCTGCTGCATGCGATGCAGAGACTTGGCTCCAGCTGTTTTCAGTGCAAATTGAAAATCAGTCTTCAGCTCTTCCGTCCCCTTTTGGGCTTCCCTGGACAGAGTATTCACAATCCTGGCGATGCTTCCTGCTCAGAAGTGCTGTGGCTCTTCAGTGCTCCTGTGCTGTGGGGTATCAGTGCGGCTCTGCTGAGCCTGTCCTTCCCGTAGTTGAGCCGTGGCTTCTCACGTGCCTTCGGGATGAAGGTCACAGTCATGTACCTGGTGAGCTACAGCTGAGGCAAAGAAATGGGAAATTTCTGAGTGGTTAGTTCCCAGCATGCCTGCCAAGTTTTTCTAATGCTTATCATTAATTATCTTTGCCTGCCTGCTCACACTGGAAAGCATTACAATTGGAAAAGCTATTTTATACTCAGAAGTGATGTTCCAGGTTGTAATTACTGCCCCAGAGCCAGCAGGTGAATGGCAGCTGTTGAGTTCAATACAGTCTGCATCGTCTGTGTTAATGAGAAAGCGAGGCTATAACAAAGCTCTTGGATATCTGAAGCATTATGAAAACCTAGCAATAGTATTTGTTTCAGCCTCTCATGGAGAATGTAGAGATGCATTTCCTTTTGTTGGCCTGGTACACTTGCCTTGTGATCCTGATAAGTATTATCCAACTGTTGGCTTCAGAAAATATTTTTTTTCCTTTAAATTCTGTCACTTCTATCCTTTGTAATGCTAAATACCTTGACTGAAACTATAAATTGTTTTCTTACCCATGCTAATAATTCATTTCTCGGGAACCAGGTGTTGCTTACTGATTCCAGCTGCCCTTTCCATCCCTGTTAACTCATTTTTCAGACGAGGTGACACGAAAGAAAACACAACCCTGCTGATGAATATGCAGCACTGTCTGATGTAAAGCTGTGTGTTGATTATTTTCACCTTTATTGGCTGTTCACATGCTTTTTTCCTATCTCTTCGTTTGTTGCAGATCCTGCAAGCTCTAGGGAAATCGTATCATCCGGGCTGCTTCCGATGCGTGGTCTGCAATGAGTGCCTGGATGGTGTGCCCTTCACTGTAGACTCTGAAAACAAAATCTACTGTGTCAGAGACTACCACAAGTAAGGACAAAATAAACAGCACAGGTGCTCCCATCAGCAAGCCTTTCATTTAGCTTTTCAGCTAATTGGGAAGTGTGGATTAGTAATACATGGACAGGATGAGAAGGCAGAAGTTTGAGGATGGGGCTAGACCCTAGAAATTCCTGATGTCTCTCCCCTCGCCTTGCCGTGGGCTTTCTGTGTAACCCTGAGGAAGTCACTTAGCCCCTGGGCTTCAGCCGCCCCTTCTGCGAAGCAGAGATGGTGAGAAATAGTGCTCGTGAAGTGTTCAGTGATGGAAGAAGCCAGTCGACTCTAAAGTAAGACTGTGAGTGCCTGCTGAAATCAGCGTGAGCTGCTTTTTGAGGAGTTGCAGGGCTGAGTTTGACCTTTAAAGAATGCTTTTAGAAATCATAGTGAAACATTTATCCAGCTCTAAATTGAGCAACCGATAAATCCACTTAAAAAAAACACCTGTCATTTAGTAAAATGAAATGGCTGTGCTCTTACCTGGTAGTGATGATGGTATAGCAGCATACATTTGGAATGTCCGCTTGGCTTGCATTGCTCCTTGCTCCGTGTTGTGAGCAGCAGACTGTTCAGTGTTACTCAGGCAGCCCAGGGAACTGTTCTGTGTTGTGCCAAGATCAGAGTTGCCTCTGGGTGCCACTGTCATTCTGAAATGATGCACGTTTCCTTCCCATTTCATTTAACTACTTATTTATTGTGTTACGTTGTGTTATAAGGCCTGAAGGAACCTCTTACGGTCCCATGGTGTTTTCTTCGGGGTTTCCTGCCCTGTTGCAAGGCTGCTGCTTCTTTTAATGTGTTTCTCTGGGGACAGTCCTGTTCAGTTTCTCGTCATTCTCTCTTTCAAATCTCTCAGTAGCAGCCAAGAATTCTACAGTGGGTTTGTGTTTCTTCTGGCACTAAATGTAAAATGTAAGATCTCTTTCTGCCTGAGAGAGCAACATGCGCCAAACGTTACTTACAATCAATCCTCAAATGAATTTATGATCTTGGACTGTAAATCTTTCCTGTGGATAAGTTATTTACAGCTGCAGCTTTTCCTCTTATCGCCGAGAACATGCAGGCCTCTCTTTTGATGTCGATCTATAATTTGCCTTCACTTTCTTGTTGCTCTTCCAGAGTTTTAGCTCCCAAGTGTGCAGCGTGTGGACTTCCCATCCTGCCCTCCGAGGTGAGAGCCTTTTACTGAGAAATGTGATCTGTTGAAATGACCACATCATTAATGCCTGATTTGGGATAGATGTGGCTGTTGAACAGAGAGAATTTAACATTCCTGATGTTACATTTTAGAGGATATCCACAGTCAATGGTGAAGCTTTACTGTAAAAATAACTGCAGATGGCAGGATTGATTTGTGGTGTCCAGCCAGCAGCTCAGATGCATTTGTTCAACATTCACATTGCTGCAGGAAGCAATCTACTGAGTGCATGTGTCTGATCCTGCTGTAATCCTTTGTAATTTCTCTTTTGCTCCAATGCTTACAGGGGTCCGATGAGACCATTCGCGTTGTGTCCATGGACAAGGATTACCACGTGGAATGTTATCACTGTGAGGTAGGGCAGCTGCTTTCTCAGGGAGCAGGCACTTAATAGTGGTAACTTCTGTTATTTTTAAGATGGAAATAAATCTCCCCCCTTCCAGTGGCAGTAGCAATTCAAACCTTGCATTGTGCGACCCTTTCTATCAGCAGATGAGAAATTTTCAGTTTGAGGACAGAAGTTTTTGCAGCAGTGTGTCTCAGCTGCGATCTCATTTGCTATCCATAAAGTCATGGGCAAAGAGTTAATTATCACTTTTAAACTTGGCAATTCATTTGTTAACGAAGGAAGCATGGTGACTTAGTAAGGTTCTATTGCTGCCTTTCAGAAGGCTTGACCTCCAGATCACATTCGTGTATCTGATTTCCAGGTTAGATTGTTCACAAATGCTGAGGCGATGGCTGATCCTGTCTGGTGTAAGTTACCTTCACTCGTTATGGGGGCTGGAGAAAGGACATGGCTGCACAAAAAAATCCCAAGAGATGCTAGCTCTTAAACGCCATTTGGTCTCTGTGCAGGGCTTCCCAGAGAGCCTTCACACTTCTGCTCTGTGAATTAGAGTAAATAGCTGTCTCCTCTCACTGTGCTCACGTGCAGTGGAAAGAGGCCCTCGCTCAGCAAGCTGTTTTCACATCAGTACAACTGCAATTAACGTGGTGTGAAGAGGTGAGTCCTGCCTGAGAGCATAAGGAGACATTTAAAATACTGAGGGTTGCACCTCACCACAAGAAAAAGCTTATTCAATAAAACTGCATAGGACAAATTTGTACAAGGCCTCAAAATGCCTGTGTCAGATGCTTTCCTTCTTGTGGAAAATGTTGGACTTGCTAGGAAGGAGCTGTTGGTTGGATGTCTTCTGTCCTTGTCACAGAATCCCCCTCCTGGAAGCCAGACCCCGCATGACTCTGGACGATGAACGCGTGCTCTAATAATTTGCACGGCCTCTCTTTGCAGGACTGTGGGATGGAACTGAACGATGAAGATGGGCATCGCTGTTACCCGCTAGACGAACATTTGCTTTGTCACTCCTGTCACCTGAAACACATCGAGAATGGCACTACCCCAGCAGCTGGGTACCAGCACCACTACTAGCCAGCGTGGCTGACATGGGCAAGTCCGGACAGAAGGCTTGTTACGTGATCTCCCTCTCCTCATCCTCAGTTTACTTCCTGTGCATGTTTTTTGCTGGTTGGCAATGTTCCTGTAAAAGGATACATGAGATTTTTGCTGGATTCCCAGAGTCTGAATGCTTGTGATATCAAACCATGTCTACTTGACCACGAACATGGCATGTCATCTAAGCTGATCAGTTTACTTCTATGTGCCTTCTGCTCTCTGGAGATTCCTCTTGGCTCATTTTGGAAGATTCTTCAGTGAAAGCACAACTTACTGCCGTGCCTATGAACTCCGATTGTGCCATGCACAATGAAAAAGGCAGAGGCTGGCTTGCCTGCCTGCCTGCGGGGGACAGCCCTTCAGTCTGCCAAGTGTTTCCTGACAAGCACATTTCATCAGATTCCCTGAAGGACACCAGCCTATTAATACCAATTTTTAGACACTCTCTATTAATTCTTTAGGAAAATAAAAGGATGGATTCTGTGCAAAATGGCACTCTTAGACCTTCCAGTTAATTCTCCAAACTCCAGTATGAAGTCTGGCTGTAAAAGCACCGACTCTCCAAGCACAAATGAGGTGTGCTAGCTGGCAGGTGGACGCCGACATCCCATTTCAAACAGAATGAAAAACTGGAACAAACAAGGCTAAGCTGCTGTGGTGACTTGGGGCCCGGGTGTGCACGTCAGCATGATACGCAGGGGCCAGTCTGCTGTGTCAGAGTCTGGATAGTGGATTATAATTGGAAAGGAAAGGTCAGGATGCTGGAAGTGTGGATGCTGGGAAACGAAGCCTTGTTGTTGCTTGCAGAGCTTGCTTTGGAAAAAAGCTCACTGTACACAGACACTTGCCGGAGTTTTTCGGTTCGTCCCTATGGCTCAGCCCCCAGCCTGGCCACTCCTCTCTGTGGTGTTTACCCAGCATAAAGCTATTTCATAATGGTGCTTATCTAGAGCTCTGGGAACAAACTTGAGATCGTTATGAAGGCTTTGTTACACAGGGATTTAGACCCTACTCCACAACCTATAATCAAACGAGTCTGTTGGTATGAACAGATTTGTTCCCATGAATAACAACAGCTTATCTGAACAAGGGGTTAGTGATTTTGGCCCTTGCTTTCTGTTCTGCTCAGAAGGCAGGAAGGCAGATCGTTGCTCTTTTTGAACCCCCCTGCTTTATAGTCAAAGCAATATGCTCCCCCAGGATGTGTTACGTGTAAGATAAATGTGCCTGCAGCGTATCTTCTGTGGGTACCAAAGCTGTGCAGCCCCTCCTGTACGGGTACCAAGTTTTTGTTTGAGAAACTTGGATGCAGTCAGGGATCTTGGCTACCCTTGTGTGGAAAACTAGTTAAATCCTGATGTCGCTGTGCTAAAGATGTAAATTCAGTTGTGATCGATAGAGGACCGGATGACATTCTTGAAGATCCATGTTGCGGCTGCTCTTTGGAATGGGGATGGCCACATGTGGCTGGAGGTCAGTCCCATGCTGGAAACCATCGAGAGCCCCAGTTTTCTTACAGCTTGGTTCTGTAACCCATTGGTGGGTGACCAACAGCTCAAGGCGGGGGGACTTTCCCACTGCAGTATACATGGCTCTGCGGCATATATAATTTGGAGAGTTTTACCTGTGGTTTTAGAGGAGGTAAAATTAACCCCAAATATGTGAGCTCCCTGGGGTCTTAAATTTGGCTTCCAGATGCTGGACACAAAATACGACTGGTGCCGTATTCAGGCAGTAGGGATTGGGGGCACAGAACACCCCGGGCAGGTCCTGCAGTGCTCTCGCCTCTTTTGCACCAACAGAAGGTTTGGCCTCTGCTCCCACGCAGTGTCCTGTTACTCCCGTCAGCCACCCCGTATCCTCAGTGCTGGGGACATGAAGGCTGCCCTACTTCTGAGGTCCGGTATAAATTATTAAGTGCCAACACTCTCCTTTCCTGCATTTACAAAGAGCTAGAAGTGACAATGTGAAGCTATGGGAAGAATTCCCGAGTCCTGCCTGTTGCCTGGCTGATACACATTCGGTTTTGCTGTTCACAAGAGCCTTGTTGTCTTTTTATTTATTAAGATGCTGAAACGTGCTATGAAAACTTAGCCTTAATTCCTCCCCCAGCGTGCTCTTCTGGCTGGTTTTAGGAAGTCCTGTTGTGTTGGTGATGTGTAACTCACATGCAAATAGTTATTCAAGTGAATTCCCTGAAACTTGCTTTCAGGAACCAGAACTTAATAGATTATTTTTTTGTTCAGATCATGCTGTTAAATTCTATTTTTTAGAATACAGAAACTCATTTAAATAGGGATTTTTGCATAAAAGCCTGGGGAAAAGCCCCAGCTATAGAAACAGCAGACATGTTTGTGTAATTTAAACAGTAAGAAACCCCTGTGATAAGAAGTGATTTAGGAAACTGTGGTGATGTTAAACCCAGGGAGCAGCACGTTCAGACCCCCTGGTGAGGAGTGTCTGATGAGGTCTGGGGCTCTTCAGTTCCTGAGTTTCATTTGGAGGTTTTTAAAATGTTTTCCTGCTCTTTCAGGGTTTAAATAATTTTTTTTTTTTTTTAGATCTTTTTACTGCCTACTGAATAGCTCTTCTGTCTGGCAGTGGTGGAGTCTCATCACCATCAGTTGTGCCGTGGCAGATGTGAAAGGGGTTAAGCTCAGACAAGAGGAGAGAGGGGAAGAAACCGTCCCCACCTGAAAATAGGTGGTGTAGAGCCCTGTGAAGGCAGGTGACAGCAGTGCCCCACAGAGTGATGACGGGGCTGCAGTTCCCAGCTGTGCTGGCACCCACCCTCGTCCCCACGCAGCAGGTCTGCGGTGCATGGCCACCCGGGGACCCGGGCGCACGCGTGCAGCCTTTCTCTTTCTGCATCTGGAAAGCAAATCCAGAACCTGGCTAACAATACTGAACGGTACTAATGATTTTGTTTATGTTTCCTTCAAAGCTCAACACCAGGAGAGAGTATTTTGGGATTTGTGCTGGTGTACCCAACCGTAGCCCCCCACAAGTACTTTTCCACTGTGCTGTTGGATATTTATAACAAATGAAGGCTGGCAGTGGGGGCAGAGCCACGGGCCTCTTGTGATTTCAGTGATTAAAGACAATTCCATAAAGCAGTGCTCAGTGTCAATTGTCAAGTCTTTACTGAATTTATGATTGTCATCGCCCAGGGCCCACAAGGAGGGAGTGATGCTGTGAAATGGTGGTTTCCCAACTCCTGCCTTCCTCCTCTTCCCCTGCCTCAGTAGCTGAAGCAGGGACTGGTGGGGGGGAAGACTTTTCAGTAGGTTTCACTGGGGATTTCCAGTCCTTCGCAGGCAGATGCAGTGGGAAATGGGCCAGGAGGTGCCCCCAAGTGCCATGCAAGCAGCCGCGAGTCCCTGCAA
>NW_010108883.1:0-884 GCF_000699245.1 Pterocles gutturalis
GTGAGTGCCCAGAGCTCTGCATCCCCCTGCTGTGGGCACTGCCATGGGACCAGCCCAGACTGGGCTGTGCTGGGCTGAGGAGAGGGCAGAGGAGATGGGGAGAACTGGGGAGGGGCTGGGGCGGGAAGTGTCCAGGAGAGGAAAGCACCAGTGTAGAGCTGAGCTGTGTGAGTGTGCAGGGTGGGGGCAACCAGCAGGGTGCTCATGGTGCAGAGTCAGGCGTCATGGTGAAGGAAGCAAGGACCCAAAGGTGCAGAGGAGAGGCCAAGTCTGTGCCACATTTCCTGGACAACCTAGGGAAGCTTCCCTGGGAAGACTGTAGCAGATCACTCCACACACCGGCCATTTCCACCTCTGGCCATACAGCCCAGCCCTGATGAAGGACCTTTGCTGCGTGGTCACCTCTGTCCTCCTCCGGGGCTCCGTGATACCCAGCTCAACCACCATGATTAATAAAAGGGAACCAGTTTCATACTGACCCTCATTACACACAAGTCCCACAGCTCTTGCTGGTCTCTCAGCCAAGCCTGTTCTCAGACAGCTCCAGCTGGATCAGGAGCTCATGACCTTGTCTCAGGAAATATTGAAAATTTCCGTGGATTGAGATCCCACCAACTGCCCTGGGTCCTTGCTCCAGTGTCTGGCTCTCAGGGATTTCTCATAACCCAGCTCTCTCAGCCTCTCCTTCTGCACAATGTGCTCCAGGCCCCAGACATCCTTCTGGCCTCTGCAGGACTCACTCCAGCCTGTCAGGGTCTTTCTTGTGCTGGGGAGCCCCAAACTGGACACAGCAGTCCTGATGTGTCCTTCATGTCCAACACTTGAACGCACCCAGTCCCAAGACAAGCAGAGAGGGATGGTGAAGGGGGGGGGGGGGGGGGGGG
>NW_010108884.1:0-27184 GCF_000699245.1 Pterocles gutturalis
TATTTATTACTTTTATATATTATATATTTATTATTTCATGCAACTCTGCCCAGTTAATTTTTTTTTTGAAAACTGCAAAGATTTAAACTTTTGGAAGCTATTTTCTATTACAAGCAATTTTCAACAATCTCCACTGAAACTGTAGCAACTCAGCAACACAATACCCTGTAAGAATGTTAGAACAGTACATTAAAGGTCTCTGGTTTATTTTTAACCAAAAAAATAAATGTTACAAAAAGAAGCTTCATAATCCATGATAAAATGAGTCTGAGGACTCACGAAGCATGCATATCTTACTTAATCTGAACTGTTTCTTCTTTTAGTCTATTTAGCAGGGCATCATGTGAACAGTTCCACCGGTGTTAATCAGTCTGACAAGCTGAACAATTCCTCCTCTGACCGAAAATTTAGCTTTTCTCAACATTTTAGCGATTTAAAAAGCATGCAGACACTGAACTTCTGCCTTAATTCAGACACTTCTAGTAAATGAAATAAGGATCTCTACATAACCGTGGAACAGAAGAATTCCCAGTTGCATGCACTAACCATAACGTGAAAGTCTCCGTGCCCTGAACTTTTCCTCTCCAAAACACCTCCAACAACATAACACTGAAGAAAGTAACGAAAAGTAGTAATACAGACTTAAATTACATGCTACTGGAGGGTAAGTTTTATCTTTAGCCATCCTTAATACTGTCAGTAGTGCTAAGCTTACTGGTAATGATGTCTTTTTTCTTAATCATCTACTTGATAAGTTGAACTATCACCTTAGGACCTTTGTTCTTGACTAAAGCCAGCGATCTCAAATACTTACCACTGCTCCTTGTTTTACACAGTAGCCAGCTTTGATAATAGCATTATCTGGGGGATGCTTAGCAGGAAAATAAGGAAGGTGACTTTGTGACCGTTTCAAATAATTCCTATCACCCCCTTCACTGCACTCACTGATTTCTTCTTTCTAGAAAAAAAGCACAAAAGTTCAGAATATTCTCAGGTTTTCTTCAAGAGGTCAAATAATAACTATACTAGTTAAAATAGGAAATAATTGTATCATCTCATGCTCACAAATGCCATTTGCAATTTGTTTGAAAGGATAAAGTATTTCAATCGATTTCTAGAGACAAGTAATGAGACTCTCCAAGGGCTCTGGTTGAGCAATCGCAAGTTCCAGTTAGAAACTACACCAAGAAAGTGCTTAGTATTATCTAACAATATTGACAGACACTCAATGAAGAATGTTACGGACCTGAAAACAAGATATATGCATGTATTTAATGCAACTCACTAGAGGTGGCTAAGAAAAATCAGCAAAGAAAAATCTGTTTCTAGGACTGTAAGAAACATTCAGATTTCCCCAACTTTTAAAATGCAGTTCAGATGTACACAAGTCATTTACATTATATCAATCCAATCTGTAACTGTTTTCAGCTCAGGGAACTTCCAGAAACAGATACAGGTATATATCCTTAACACTGCACAGATTCTTCTTCCATGAGGTTGTCCAATCTCTCAAACTCAGGAAAGTTTCTTGCATCCATGCCATCTTTTGGCAGGGGGTACCTTATGCTTTATTACTCACTGAAAAAAAGAACTTCCTTTTGATTGCAGCTGCAACTCCTTACCTCTCACTCATGTGGAAATGGACATTTTAGAATCTATCATTTTCTATAAAAACTAGGATTGTTTTTCCCAGAATCCCTTACATCACATTTATTTTAATTGAATTTCACTTGCTATCTTATTTGTCCACATACGGCATTTCACAAGACCCTTCTGCAATAGTTTAATCTGCTGTCATACTTAACTACCTCTAGTAACATATTCCCCCCACTTTTCCTGGCAGTTAGAAAAACAGAACTTTGGCATTGTTAACACCAACAAGTCATCTCACACACAAATAGACATTTTCAGCATACTTATCAATATCAAACAATACTCAAGTCTTTATAGTCTTGTATAATTCTCTATAGACTAATATAAAGGCAATAAAATCCTCAGAAAACCCAGTCAGTATCAATAAAAGGTGCACATCAAAGTAGAAGACCTCTGAGCTAGGTGAGGAGCTGACAGCTATATTGTGATACATAACCTGTTCTCACCTCTCAAACAACAAAGCTTCCTCTATCCAATAATAGCTCACTTGTCTTAAGGGTATTACCTGGGTAGGTGTAATGATAGGAACACCGCCAACAATTTCTGTCCTGTAAGACACTTGCTTCTTTCCACCTGGGCTTTCAGCTTGACGATTTGCATTATCCATTTGACACAGAGGATCAGACTGCTTTGGTACCTGTAAGTGGAATATGGTAATTAACATTAAAAGTTCTATGAAGACCTAAAAAAAGCCCTAATCATTACTTAAGCATTTTTCATTTGTCTTCAGCAATTAGCAAATGTTTTCTAATTGTAAAAGGCTAGAAATAGCTTGCATGAAAATTTGTTGCAATGGCTATACTTTAGTTCTCAGAAGAAAACTGGTGCCAATTAAGACATTTCACCAGCTGTCTTGATTCTAAAAACCAGTTCCAAGCTTTGCCATAATACTATACTCGATCCTCAAGAAGTGCTGTTGATTTGTAGAACTGGTTCTTTATTTTTCACTTGCTGTTGAAGGGTCTAGAGTACAAGTCTTATGGGGAGCAGCTGAGGGAACTGGGGTTGCTCAGTCTGGAAAAAAGGAGGCTGAAGGAAGACCTTGTTGCTCTCTACAGCTACCTCAAAGGAGGTTGTAGTGAGGTGTGTGTTGGTCTCTTCTCCCAAGTAACAAGTGATAGGACAAGAGGAAACCGCCTCAAATTGCACTGGGGGGGGTTTAGATTGGACATTAGGAAAAATTTATTCACTGAAAGGGTTATCAAACACTGGAACAGGCTGCCCAGGACAGTGGTGGAGTTACCATCCCTGGAGGTATTTAAAAGATGCATAGACATGGTGCTCAGGGGCATAGTTTAGTGGTGAACTTGGCTGTGTTAGGTTAACAGCGGGACTGGATGATCTTAAAGGTCTTTTCCAGCCTAAATGATTCTATGATTAGATAATATTCTCAAATGTGGAACTAAAGCAATCAAAACACCACAGCAATTTATTTTAACCAACAAGTGTTTCAGTCTAAAATGTTAATGCAAATTTCTGAGTTTGTGCAAGAAGTAAACATCTGTAACCCAAGAAATGCATTAACAACTGGCTACTTAAGACATCTTCATTTATAGTTTCCTTTCACCCCTAATATTAATATAGTATCTTTGAAGTGACTTCAACAAGAGATCAAGAGTCTCCCAACAAAATAGTCTAGCCAGAAACCTCCTGGATGTTTACATAGGACACCTAAATTCCTTTGGAAAGAAATCACAAATTGTCTTTACACAGCGTATTACCATGCAAGACTATGGCACATTCAAAGCTTGAAACTGAACTGATCTCGACAAAGACAAAGCTACTTTACAGTCTGCTGTGATTCTAGTTCTTATGTCCAGGACTGCTTATTTTACAAAAACACAGCCCACAAAGAAGTACAAACAGTCCTGAGAGCACAAATGTCAGCCGGGGACAGCTTTGTCCTGGCCAAGTGAAGGTGGCACTCAGCAGCTTGCTCAGCTGTGGCATGAGGCTCATCCTCTCACTTCCACCGTCCCCTCAGCCCTGCACAACACCAGCTTTGATAGCACAGGCAACTCCATTCACAGCCAAGTCTGGCGCTGAAGGATAAGACATTCTCCTAGTGCACACAGATCATGGGCCTCAGCCTTTTAAAAGAACGAGCTTGTAACTACAGCTTTATGGCTAAGAGTTGCAGCTGTCACAAACTCCTACTCAAAATGTTACAGACTAAACCCACAACCACGTTCTCACACGAATGCATTTTCAATCACTACTCAGATCAGTACACTATGTGCTAGACTGCAAAGGTTCATAGTTATTTGAAATTATCAGCAGAAAACTAAAAAATTCAACGAATCTTGAAAGATTACGATCTACAGCAAGTAATGCTCATACAAAAATAATCGAATGATCTTAAGTATTTGATTAAATAACTGGCCATGCTAAATAACCTCTGAACAGATCAACAGTTCAAAGGCTTGTTCCTTCAAAGACAAAAAATACAAATGATTTCACCAGCCATTTAGAATGCAAGTTAAATGGATGATAAGCAGCTTTCAGACTACATTCTAATTTGATGCAATTCATTCTTTATTCACTCCATTTCTTGAACTGGAAACAAGTCAAGCCTGGTTGTGGTTTGTCCTCCTTAGGAAAAACTGAAGTGAGAAATTAATTTATTATTAGTAGTAATGTTTTTGTAACTCCAAAGAAAGGGCTACATTAAAACAATGTAAACAACTAATGGAAACATCCTCAGATAACCTAAAAATGAGAAAGTTACTGCCAACAAATATGAATGTGAGCACCAACGCTCTGAACCCCTTCTTTATAAGGGTATGCTCTCAAAACAGTTCATGTCACCACTTCCTCAAAACTGGAGAGAAAACAAAACCATAACTTCTGTCTCCTAAAAAGACTGAGGTATTATGTGGGTTTTTCTGTCATGTGATAAAAGGTTGTCCTGGTACAAACCAGAAAAGTAATTTAACGCTCATGAGAGGAAAGTATTAATGTTTCTTTGAATTAATGTTTCCTGAAATGAGGAGAGCGCCTTTGGAACATGGCATGTATCTGTTCATTATTTTGGTGATACTTCAAGAATTACCAACTTTTGACACCAGGCAAATGTATGCATATCTTTTCATTGCTTGCAAGTGTCTTCTGGATATTTCAAATAGCATTCAATGCATATGGTTCATCTTTCTTAAATTATTAAAAACCATCATATGCTGTAATGAAAATTATAATCACATTTTTGTTCAACTTCCAATGCAAAAAGTAAAATAAATGCAAGTTTAGGGGGAGTTCTGTAAAGTTTCTCAAGTCTTGGAAAACCAAGCCAAGACTTGTTTGTAGAGATAAAAAGACTACTTTAGCATAAAAAAATGGAGGCAAAGGTTACATTTCATAGAATCACAGAATGGTTTGGGTTGGAAGGGACCTTAAAGCCCATCCAGTGCCACCCCCTGCCATGGGCAGGGACACCTCCCACCAGCCCAGGTTGCCCAAAGCCTCATCCAGCCTGGCCTTGAACCCCTCCAGGGATGGGGCATCCACAGCTTCTCTGGGTTAAGTACCTTTGAGACAGTCAGCATTTGAAAGCATTGTTAAATATCAATGAAACCACTTACTGTGATTTTGGTAGCTTTGTTCAGAACATTTACCCATTCAACTAGGTCCTGCTGATCATTGGCTTGTAGAAAGTATTTTCTCATCCCTGCATTCATAACTGTTAAAAACCATTATGAAAAGTTAACAACATGGAAATTTAAGAGCAAACTTAACACCGTCATAAAAAGATTTTATTTCAGATGGAAAATACAGTTGAAATATTTAAGCTCTCTGCTGCATTTATTTTTACAAAGTCATCTTTAGATACATACATCCACTTGACAGGCTTGCTTTATTAAAAAAAACCTATTTTTTGTTGTCTTGCTTTTTTAGCTCTCCATTTAAATGGCATGATAGAGAATTTGTTAAATGACTTTTATTACAGAGAAATAAAGCCTTGAATTTAATCAGAACTTTCTACAGCTCCACTTCCCTTTTCTCAATTTCCCTAAGCAGCAAAGTCTTATACTCGGTGACTTCTACAATTTCTCCTTTTAATCCTCTGACCAGTATATGTTATCCTTTGCAATAAAATTATTAACATGCCTATGATCACTGCTTTGTTTTGTTTTGTTAAATTTGTGGAATAATCAGTATTGATTACTAAGTACACGATGCTCACGACCAAACAACTTTAAAATAGCCAGAACATAAAACTTTATTTTACTTCAGTCACTTGGCAGAGAAAGCATATTTTCGGTACATTTATATATCTAGTTGGCAACACCTAGCATACCTTTATCCAAAAAAAGATAAAACATATTTCTGTGTAACAGGAAAAAAATCATGGCTATTTTTCTCACAAGTTCTAAGATCTTGAAATTAGATTTAAGGTGAACAGTGACTAAAACCCTCCTAACTTCGAAGCACTGCAGCTCTTAACAGATATTGCTGCTCTACCTGTAAAAGTTCATGTCATTGCTAACAGCAAACACGCCAGAAACAGACACTTTTTACACTTCTATCATCTCTCTCCCCAAAGTGGATGGTTTGAAGCAAACGTTGTTAGATACAAATACAAATTCAAAATATAGAAGTGTATAATGAGCTGATGGAAACAACTCCTGCTATTTAAATAAGATGACAATAAATGTAAATTTTTCCTCTAAAAAGTACCAAAAACAGTTTAATAAATCAGAAATATTAAAAGCTTTCAGACAGCACCTTGGATCATTAAAGCTTTTAGAAGTTGACCCACTGACAAAAGCAATTTTACAACTGATGAAGACAAACGCCTCTACACGTGCATGTGCAGAGGAATCTGTAGATGGCACTGAACTGACACGCTTGGTACTAGACTAGAATCCCTGAAGCCTTCTTACACACGGGGTGATTTACCAAGTGTTCCGCGAGCTCCAACACAGAGACTGAACAAGTTCGGTGGAGCTGCCTTCGCTGGGCATGTAGAACACTGCACATGGCAAAGGACACCTTGACTTATTGACACAAAACCTTCAGGCATTTTCAGTACCTTCATCTGAGCTAAAATTCTCATGTGAATGCAGCCATAAAGAATGGTTATTCATAAAACAGAGCAGAGGCCGATTCCAGTCTCTGCAAATACTTTTGTGAATGCCAATTACTTGTCACAAAAATCTGGAACTATGGTAAATTTTGGACAAATTATTTACAACAAAAATCTAAAAAAAAGACCATAAGGGACTTTTATGATTAACTAAGTCTTTACTCAAGTTCAAACAAGTTTCAATAAACCTAGAAGGTACCCCAAGCAAATTATTTTTCTTTAGTGTAGCAATAGAGGTTGAAATTTAACATAGGAGCATTATCTCACAGGTTTTTTTAGATTAATTAAATAATCTTTTATTAGTAATACTTAAATTAGTATTACTATTAGTAATAGTTAAATTACTTGTCTTCATAGCTGACAGGCATGCTATGTTTCTGAAGACACCCATCATTTTTGACTAGCTTATTAATGCCTCAAAAATTTCAAACCTATGAAAAACAGCTCTCGCTACTCCTCATTTAGCTGCAATACAAAAAACCCCACAAAAACACCTTATGAAGAAGCCAACATTTCCTTCATACTAAAGAAACACTGAACACAAGCTATTTTTTAAAAAAATACACTAGCAGCTGTATCTAGTAACAGAATTGCAGAACATCATCTTTGTTTCAAATTTCTGAAGAATGTACTTGATGCACATGCCACATGCAAGAACTTACCAAAACAGAATTCTGCCTTTGGCCTTAGCTTAGTTGCATCGCTAACCTATAGGGAAATCAAGATTATGAATACCACTGGTACATACAAAATATACATCAGATATCACAATTTTTTTTCTCTTTCAAGTGGCTGAATTTGAAGATTAGCAGCATAGCAAGCTTGTTAGGTGTAAAGATATACAGATAAAACAAAAAGTACTACATAAAATTCAGTTCAAGATGTGGAACCTATGGTAAGAAGGCAGCTTAAGCCATATGCCCCTACTCCTTAAGTTTATGGATTCATTACCAGACAGAGGCTGATATCTGAAAACATAACACTTCTTTCTACTTGCATTCCGGTTCTATGCCTCAACCAAAATAAAAATTCAAAGACATTTCATACTGTCAAGGACATCAACGGTATTTTGGTTCATTAACATAAAAACAATAACAGGTACTTTCCCTCAGGAGTGTCTAAAATGTTGCAGTGTTGGAAGAAAAGAAAAGTGGGTGTCCTGTTTTGAGAGAGACATTAACATTTTTACGTTATAGAGCACTTCTATCAAGGGTGAGGAAGAAGGCAAAGCACTCTCTCACAAACCCTTTTCTTTTTGCCAGCAAGAAAAAGTACATACTACATAACTAGAAGGACTATAGAAAGTTAGACAGACACCTGCACAGGAGCCACACTTGAGCTGTCTTCAAATACATTAAAACTGAGATACAAGATCTCAGATTTCTTGAGACAACAACTGTGAAGTCTGAGGCAAAGTAAGCACAGAAGGAAACCAGGAAGGACATAAGGAGGTCTCTGCAGCCATTTCTGTACTCATAAAACAACCAGCATCAATGATATATTTTACAAGAATAAAAAAAGAGAACAAGGTGGAAAGATGCAGTATGACAACAAGAAAAGCAGAGAATAAGAAATGAACAGAAAGACACAAAAAGGTCACTTATTCTTCTCTACTTATTTGTTAATGCAGTATCTGCTATGAATTTGAACCATGGAGACTTTATTAGTCCACAATTGTCTTTCATACATATTTGGAAGTGAGGGTATACCAAGTGTGGTGAACTAGAAATTTTTAGAAATAGAAATTCCAGAAATTTTTCTGTTCTATCTATTAAAGATCATTATTGCTTGTAAACTATCACACCCAAAGACTTATCTTCCACTTCATAAATGGCCTGTCTTTTCTCCAAGACTAATTGGAATTCAAATACTCATAAAGAACTCAAACATACAGTTTGGAAATATTAATTTTATGCAGCACACAGAGCTGCCATTTGAAATTACAGAGCAAACCTAGACAACACAGTAATTAGTTTGTTCTTATTTTAACGTAATACTGTTGAAGTGTTTGTAATACTCTAAAAATTCAGGAGCAGCACACAAGCAAAAAGCTTCTCATGGGCTACACAGTAGGAACTTAAAAATTCTCTAAAGCTGAGGCCTTCAGAAGTGGTCCTTGGTTGTTATCACCAAAAATTTAGCAACACGTGTCCTATATACTGTCTTACCTTGGAAATATAGGTAAGTTTAATGACTCCAACAGGTGGAGATCCAGAGGGAAGATTCTGAAACAAATTTTATGTTACAAAGTGAAACTAGGGTATTCTCATATCACTGTCAGTGTTTACAGATAAAAGGCAAATAATTCCACAAACAAAAATAAAATCCTACATGTTTTTATAGACAATACACAATGTATGCTTGAAACAGAATCTGAGCTGCTTGTTTATTATACACACATCTGTTAATCAACTGAAAACAGAAAAATTGCTAGGAACAATACAAATAGTAATTGTTTTAAAGGTTTATGTATTTTACCAGAGGAAAAAGGATTCTTGTAGGTCTGCATCCAGGAAATCCGGAAATAATACTTTTTCCTTAACAGATGTTGGCATCTTACGTATTTTGACCGGGGCAGGCGGAAGGGACAAGGAGTGACATTCATCTATTATGTCAGACACTTCAAAGGCTGTCTCACATATTTTCCAAAGTGGATTGAAAAAATCATAGTCTTATCATTTTGTATTAAAGTTACTTCAGGGAAAGACCATGATACTCCCTAAAGCTGCAGTTAAGCCCAAGTAGCTTCTCAACCCAAAAAGGAGCTGTCCGTTGTTTTTACATCCTTAATACATTAGTCTTAATATATACATTACTATTCACAACCAGCTAGTAGCCTAGAAATACAACAGTTAAAGAACTGAGCATCACAAAATAGTTAACTTTTTTATTACCTGTTTCTAATGAAACAGGCTTCCTAATTTTACTCCTCTAAATAGAGCACTGTTCTCCATGCATTTTTTTCCACTACAATTTTTGCTTTGTTACAGTATCATTCTTCCCACTACAGGCCTCCCTGGATACCGTAAGAATGGCACTGTATCTGCTCGCTGATCCTTTCCCCAGCTAAAGTGCTCTTCATTACTCTGTAGTATCTTATGAACTTTTACTTTGCAAAGAAAAGCCTAATGCTACCCGCAGAGTCAGAAAGACAGAAAAATAATTGGTTTAGACTCCATCCATACTTCAAATGTAAGAAGTAGGTTAGGCTTATTACGGACCGGTAACACTGAAATTGAATTTTAAAAAGTCCTCCCATTCTGCCCAAATAAATAAATAAATGAGTTTTACTTTATCAGAATTATTTTGATCCCAGCATACATCAGTTTTATAAACTTTATATTAGGATAATAATGTGTGGTTAATGGTGGACTTAAAAACATTATTTCTTTGAACAGCTGAACTGATTTTCCCAGATATAAACAGAACATTTCTATCAGCAACAAACGGCCCAGTGAAGTTCTGCACACACCGTAGACTCAGCCTATATGAAAAGTTTCATCACTTCAAGGATCACAAATGGTGTCCACACCATGGCTCTATAAAAGCTCTGTAGTTCTTCAAAACTAAAGCAGCAGTGGGAGAAAATCAAGAAGCTTCAACTTGCCCCTTGCAAGGCACCCTTTCATTTGTGCATGAATTCTAACATTTAAAAAAAATATGAAAGTCTAAACTAAAAACTTTAAGAGGTATGCACTGCAAATATCATTACCCTTAAAACTTCTGAGGAACTGTAATTTCTATGGCATTTCAAGTTTTAGCCCACATGCCCTGGTTAAATCACAGGAGAAACTGAAGAAAAGAACCGCTTCATATCACTCATTGAGATCAAACGTTTGAAGACTTATTTCCAAAAATTATTTCTTTTTTTCCCCTCAGCAAGAACTTCTGAATGCTTCAGTCACAAGTCACATTCATTGAACTCCATATTGGTTAATTTTTTTTTTTTCATTGGTCCCTTTCAACAGGCAGGAACTTCTATATTTTAACTGTGGTTTTCCTGGCAGAATGGTACACAAATATTCTTCTGGAAGACGGTTGTAAGCTGACCTAGATTCTCTACTTCCACTGTCTCTGCACCCAAATCCTAAGCAATTATCTGCTCTCCCCTATGCTAGAAAACACACTGATGTGTGCACATTGTAAAAGTATCTTCTGTATAAAGGATGCTCTCCGTCATGATGGATACAAGCTTTTCGCATTCACATGCCGTTTACGCTGTCTTGAAACTGCAAGCATCATTAGAAAATTCGTTTCAGTGACTGATTCAGTTGGAGTAAAGTAACACAAAACTGCTAACTGACCCATGCAATGCAAGGAAAACTACATACTTACACATAGGGTTAAAGGTGAATTAAAAGACCTGAAAAAATGAAACTAGTATGTGATGCAGCTCATCTGGTTATACTACATAGCACTGCCTAGTGCCTGCAAGAACCTGCAATACACGTTCAAGACGCTTGATAGAAAACAAAATAAATACAGCACACCATGATTTAAAAGAAATAACTGATTGACATATTATTAAATTCAGATTCCTGTCTGATCCCCAGTTCTCCTGTTCAAACTTCGTTTCCATATAGCAGCACTGATGTTCAAGTTGTTTTTAATGTTTTACTACTAGCTGCAATTGGTACTGTTTTAATCAGAAATAGGAATTATATGTTCTCTTTAAAACACTGCACGTAGTAGCAAAGAAGAGAAACTGATTTACAGTTATTCCACTTATGTAACTCTGCATTCCCCCAAGCTTTCAGGTCCACAAACTAACCTTAAACTGCATTTTTCTTAAGTAACTTAAGTTGCTGAAGCCGTATTTACTTAAGTAACTAAAAGTAACTTTAGAAACTTAAGTAACTAAAAATCAGAAAAAGTTTAAATTGATAGAAGTCAGATAACTATTGCCAAGAACATCTCACCTGTGGGTTATCCATGTACCACACCAGACTGTCTTCTCGTGTGTCCAGAATAAAGTACCGCCGCAGAAATTTTCCACTATTCTCATTTTCTTCAATATCTAGGAAACCACAAATGCGATTCTGGCGATCCACATAAGGCATTTCTGACTCTGAACATCACACTGCAGAACAAAAAGCATAGAAGTTAAGCAAAGTTCCTCGTTACTAATTTTAAGACTGTTCTGTGCCTACCCATGACATTTTGAGCAGTTTCAACTAGCAGCTTAAAGAAGTTTCTACAGGATAAGTGAAGCACAGCGGTTTCCCCCCCACGGCCACGACTGATTTTTTAGACAGGTCTTTCTTCCTTCTTTGAAGCATATACTTAGGATTGCTAACACCCTAAGTGCAAAGATAGAAGCGGTAAATAGTGGATGAGCATCAAGAGTAGCTTTTGCAAGATCACTAAAGAATAATCAAAGATTCTCCTTCACAACTTGCACAAACTTGAGATAATGTTAGGTTTACACTTCCTTCTTTGACATTGCCTTTCATGGTCAAGAAAGGATCTTTGTCAGCAGCTCTACTGTCCAACATGGTTTTCACATATTTTGCTTAGGCAAATTCAACAAAAAGGCTTTTAGAAACATTGTTCACCTTTTTATTTTCTTCTACAAAAAGAACTTCATGTCTAACAATGTCTAAGAACAGGCATCTTTCCATCCTTATCTATTAAATAGTGAAAATGAAGTTGTATGTGCAGTAACAGAGTTGTGATCACACTTCCTAATCCAAACCTGAAATCCTCAATTTCCACATGGTACCAAGTTTGAGAGTGGTTACTTTTTTTTTTATGGTGGGTTTTGGGGCTTTTTTTTGGCTTTGTTTTGCTTTAAAAAAAACTAAACTGTACTGCTGACCATCTATTCCCATTTTGCCTGCTTCACCTTTTATGGCTCTGTCTTACTGCAGGCTATTGCATCATATTTTTTGCTTCCTTTTATTTTATGTGACAGTCATTTTACTTTCAGAGCCAGCCGTGTAAGACCAACGATAAATTTGCATACTCATCTAAAAATGGCAATAAAGCAGCATTTAAATATGATAAAAATCAAGTCAATGCCAATCTTTCCCAGAGCAGGAAAGAAACAATTCAGTCTTCTTTACATTTTGTTACAAAACTCATAAATAGTACTTATCAAAAAATATTAACAAGATACAGAAGACTTAAGCACTTTACGCTTTCACTCTGTAATACGGAAGTTACTTTTTAATATTTCTTGGAATTGTTGACATATTGTTTTATTGATTAAGGTTATTTGATTTAAATATAGTTACATACACACACAATGAGGCAGGCACCCAATAACTATCTGTAGCTAGGTATTGATACACCACAGTAAAATATGATTTACCGTTAAGCACACTTTAAAGTGTTTATTTTGGGGAATCAGATATACAGATAAGCATACCTTTATTTTTGGGGATCAGATATAAAAACATGTAGACGCTAGCTGTCATTTTATCTGACTAATTAGAATACTAGTCGAATTCTGCTTCAACCACTTTGAGAAACCATTTTTTTAAAATCCATTATCATGATTTTGATCATTTCTAGTAAGCAGTTTTAAGTCACTTAACCTGTAAAACAACTAACCTTTTTTGTGCCCAACACCACACTAATCCTCTGGGACAAACTCAAGTCTGATACATTAAGTTTGGCATCAGGGACCAGATCTAGCAATCTCAATTAAGCAGTATTTGCAAAAAGTTGAAGAGATTGCAATATCATAGCAAGGACAGATTATAAAAAATGTTAGAGGTTTTTTTTTTTTTTAAATATAAGCTATCAAATTCTAAAGTTAAATGCAATCTTGCATATAACGAAGTTAACACACTTTTGTCTGCGATGCAAGACATTTTCTATATTGCTACCAGAACATTAAATGTGCATAACCCTCCCATTAAGCGCTTGGCTGATTTTAGTTTCTGCCTCCAAAAGGTAAAAGAGTCTCCATATTTAAGGCATGCAACAATGGTTTAAATCTTCAAAGGCATAGGTTTGTTTTTTAATAAAGTAACATTTACTAAGGTAATCAAATTTTATTGGTATGTTCCTCACAATTTAGATATTGTATATCTACGACAAGTTGTGTAACCAAGTTATAGTTCTAAGTAACAGCAAAAACTACCACTTGAGCACTTTTAAGGCAAGGTCATAATCCTAACGAACGTCCATCAGTAATTCACATGCTGGTTCTCGGGATCACCTTACACTGAAGCAACATCACTATAAACACATCTGTAGCTAGGGGCAAGCTTAAGGGTAGATGTTCTCTAAACTATACCTGTAAATTAGCAAAACTTAGCATTTTTCATTTCAATTAATATAAAAATTGTCATTTACCAGTATTGCCCTAACTTGTGCCAAGTAGTCCCTCAACAAGCCATCAAGAACTTCAAGAGACCACTTCAGCTTAGTATCAACAGTTTATGAAGCCCAGAAAAGCCCTGTGCCTAAAAAAAGCAAATATTGCTGGCTGGTTTCCTGTCTGAGCAGGCTTAAGCTGTGTTCTCTGCAGATGTGAAGAAAATGAAACACGGAAAACTTGGTTTTGAAACAAGATACAAATTGAAAATTGATACAAATTGAAAATTGTTTAAGAAACCTTGAACAAAACCAACTGAATTTTCAAAGCATTTTTCCCCTATAGAAGAATCTATGTTTCAAAAAAACCTTTTAAGAAAAATGAAAGGAGGATACTCGTACCACTCCATTATGATAATACAGTTAGCTAAATTTGAACTACTCCAACACTTTAATTTTTTTTTCCAGGGCAAAAGACAAAAGTCAGAGGCTTTCTCTTATTTGACTAATAAACCAATTTTCACAAAAAAACCCCCCATAAATTCATACAGTTTTTCTGTTTCAAAGTACTACTAGCTATTGTCTAGCCTATAAACTGATACTATTTGCAGTTCCTTTGTCCTCTGATGAAAATACAAGATGAACTATCATTAATTTAAAATTTTGTTATATAACTGCTGTTTTCTTCAGATTAGTTCAAAATTCCTCACAGGATTACTGACATTGACTAGACTGGCGCTCTTAAAAAATAAGAGATTAAAAAACCCTCTGATTTTATTACACAATCTAAATCAAACATAAAATCATGCAATTGTTTTCCAATTTTAAAAGTCTGCTTCTACCATATTACACCTTGTCAAGATTCCACTGTAAATTAATACCAATTCTGTTAATTTATTAATGAACCACAATTTGTAGTGCACATAAAAAAAATCAATTATAGCCCTTCTTCCAGTTACTAAAGCAACTGAACACACCTGACAAAAACCACCACTACGGCACCCTTCCTGGCAATTCCAGACAGACCAAAAAAGCAACAGTGACGGAATTACCACATTACTTCTAAAGATGCACAAAAGCAATTGCAGAACTCCAACATTAATTCCTCAGTGCTGGAAATTCAACGTAGAAGTGTATTCAGAATACAGATCCGGTCTTACATAGATACGATTTTTCATAAATTATTATTTCCGGCAACTATAAAACAAAAATCTCCAAGTCTGTACACTTTTCAGCTCTTACTACATGCACACTTAAGTTATTTTCTGCAGCATAATCTGCAGCACAGAACAGTGTAATAACTCTTCTGCCCATTTTTAGAATCAAACATTATGAAAAGATTATGAGTTCTTAGGAAAAAAAGCTAAAGGCATTAAACCTTTAATAGATTACATAAAACTTCATTTTATTTTGCCTTTCCTCCCTGGAATGTGGGGGTGGGCATGGACATAGTGCTGCTTCAGAAAAAATACCCCTGTGGCCCATTTCCTCTTGGTTCTCGCCATAATTCACCAGAAGCTAAAATATTTTTGAAAGCCCATTTCGTGGTGTACATTGACACTCATATGTAAGAATGCAGAAAACTCAGGTCCTGAAAATTCCTTCTTGGAGGGTTACGTTATAATCCAAACAGGAGGTCTCATTTATTTTTGAAGTCTTACATCCCTCTTTCCAGTGACAGTGTACTAGTTCGAGTAGGTACATACCCCATCAGCCCAGCTTCTCTCAGATTTCCCCTCTCACCGCTCTCTTCCTCTGAAGTGTACCATATACCAACATTCCTCAACATTTCTATCACAAACCGAAGGCTGCCTGGCCTCCTGGGCACCACTGTAAATAAAAATCACAGATCACCTTCTCCCAGTCTGTAACTGTAAATGCATGACTGCATAACTAGAACCTGGAGAGGCACACAAGCGTCTCGTTTTCACCATCTATAACAGACTGCTTAAACTCTCCTACATTAATTTCTATTTTTAGTTTCACACCAGCACCTGTTCTTGAGTTCACCTCCTTTACAGTGTGGTTGCAGCCTCCATATCTTCACGTACAAAGTCTATACAAGACTATTAAAGTGGCATGCAAGGCAACATTTCTATGGCCTGATCTCTCCTTTGACAGCTAACACTTGATTTCCACAAGCAGGCATAAACCACGGACCGCTGGCTTACCAGAGAAAGTGGAACTCTGTATGAATCAAAAGACCATGCAACAGGCTTTGCACTATCCACACATAGGCTTAAGAAACACAGAAAGATGAGCTCTGTTCCTTAATACCTTTTAGCTTTATTTTACATGTGTTTTCCCCAAGTTTTGCGTATGATTTTATTATTTTTTTTATTTCTTTAATTTAGACTAACACTTCTACTTCCTGCTCTACTAGCATATGGACATTTTGAACTCTGGATTTAACTTACCCCAGGAGATGACTTTAGGGTTCTTATTTTCTATTAGCTGAGATGATTAAGAAACATACATTACTACTTACTCATCTCTACAAAATGATGAACCTCCATAAAACTACACTTGATAAATACAATATAACGCCATGAGTCATGCCCATCCCTCCTCCCCACTTCCCTTTTTTTAAGCTCTGCTGCTCACACTAGCTCCATCAGCGCAAAGGGATGGTAAGCAGTATCCCCAGCAATCTCCAGTTTTTCCTGCAGTTCCAGGGACAGCTTAATTATTGAGTGCTCTTGGCTTTCACCTAGGCAATTACTATCAGCTTCCTGCTGTAAATCAGCTACTCCCCAGTTGGTCTTCTCTTTTACTGGCCATTTACTCCATTTACTGACTCCCAAGAGTAAAAGGATGAGTTCAGTTGTCCTGCATATAACCCGAAGAACAGAGCAATGAAAGCTTTCCTTATTGCATACATCCAGGACAAAAAGAGAAGGGGGGAAAGAAACCTAAACCCAACCCCGAGACAACCAGCTCAGAACAGCCTCTGAAAACAAATTACATAAATCTTCCAGGACAGTTGTTCAAACTTCTTTATTTTCAACCCCTTGAAAACCTTCCAGTAGAGGTGGAACAACAGATGGGTAATTTAAACTGAGAGATAATGTCTCTGTTCATTTTTCACAAACTCCTTAAAGCCACCATTTCCTAAATACCAAACACATTACAGAAAAACACTAATCCAGGAGCTGGGGAGATTACTTGGGGACAATTCTGATGACAACCAAGGATAATTTAGGATTGACTGTTTTAAAATGACATACTGAGCTTTTCTATTTCCCGAAGATCCTTCACTGATTTTTTTTTTGTTTTGTTTTGTTCTGCAGGGCACTACAGACAATGTATGCTTCTGTTAAACAAAAAAAAAACATTACTTTGATTTGCTAGAAGCAAATGAAACTATTACCAACATTTTGACTACATCTACAAATGAGATCTGGAAGTTTCCAGGTGCTCCCGAAATTTCAATTCCTTCTCTAAAGTGGTCAAAAAGAAGAAAAAAAAGCAGCTGCAAAAGGCCAATATTCACCTGGAAGAGAAGCCCTAAGCATAAGAAGTTAATCTTCACAAGTGAAAAAAAAAAATCAAACAATATCTCTCTCCCCCAGTACCTAATCCAACTTCCAACCAGGCCACAATAGAGAAGAAGAATTATTTGCACTGACGAATCATCTAACAAAACCAGCAGTCTTATCTTGCACTTAAGTCTTGGTCATTACTGTCTCTTCAAAATGCATCTGATCTGCTGTTTTCCAGGAAGACATGCTAAATCAGAGTAGGCCAACTATTCCCTTCTTTTCCAGTGTACCTCAGCAAGCCAAATGACTAGAATTTTATTCCACTACTTAAATGCTACCAGCATTAACACCAGGTGCTTTCAACATCCACATAAAACAAATATTTATTAAAATACACATTTTACAACAGAAATGCATCAAAGCATACAGTTTGATATACCTTCTTTCAGTACAGTCTGAATTCAGTAAAACCCGCAATGCCCCAAGACCCTTGGTATAACAATATGCCAATGAGAAACAGTTGGTTTAAACTGAAGTGAGAAACAACCGAGATGCAGTTAACCACAAAAGAGGCACGCAATTAATTAACACAGACCATTGCCTGCCTGCCTCCCTCCCTACCACACGGCAGTTAAGGTTTTTCACAGCCATTTCGGTCTGCCTCCCAGCTCCACACCTACTGCTCACCAGAAAGCCACAATCATTCACCATGGACAATGACATCGATCCATGGACAAGCTCTTCATCTTTAGGCCAAACTGCAGTAGCGTTACCTTCGCCGAGGTAAAAAAACTTCAGTATGTTTTAGGGGAAGACTGGAATTCTAAGGAAAAGGTTCTTAAATTACTGAAATCCATCATCCACTGGCCTACCTCAAATACTGATCTACAAGATCCATGATGGAACAAACTGGTACGTCCTCAAAAACTTTTGCAGGAACTTCTGCAAGTGATGTTCCATGGTCTTAATTTAATCACTTGCCTCTACTTTAAGACATTTGCAATAGCAGTGAAAGGCTTTGGGATATGAAGAAGTGAGGAAATGCACTGCAGAGGATGAAAAATTCCGTTCTATCACTGATCTCTTAAGACATCCAAAATACAAAACCTCACCTATTAATGGTTTTTGCCTAGCTAAACCAAGTATTTCAACTGTCCCTCTAAATGCACTGAGAGAACATAAATCAAAGAAAGCGTCCTGTGCAATGAGGCCATTATAAAAGACACTTCTGAAATTTATCTATTCATAACTTAGGAGTGATGAGTAGCCTACAAAGCAATAAAGTCAAATGACAAAGTTAAAAGACAGTGAAAGAATATGTTCAATAATACAAAGTATTTTACAACAGTCAGAAGTCCAGTTCTCATCACTTCATACGAAGTCTAAGTAATACAAAGTTACTCAAAATTATATATAACCAGATAGATGAGTACAACAGAGGAAAACAAAATATAGTCACACTAATTCACTTTGACTCATCTTATACAATCCTCAAAACAATTTTAAAAAGCTTATTAATTTCAATTACAGAGTAGTTAAAATGCTTAATACAGGTTCAAAGTTGATTATTATTTACAATTATTTTAAAAGTTACTATGGGCCTTTTCAAAATGTTTCATAGAATCATGGAATCATTAAGGTTGGAAAAAGACCTCAAGCATCAAGTCCAACCACCAACCCAACCCCACCTAACTCATTAAACCATGTCCCTAAGCACCACATCTACAGGTTTCTTGAACACCTCCAGGGATGGTGACTCCACCACTTCGCTGGGCAGCCTGTTCCAATGCCTGATCACTCTTTCAGTGAAGAAATTTTTTCTAATATCCAGCCTAAACCTCCCCATGTAAGACTCCAAATATGACAAATTAGGCGCTTGTTCTGGAAAATGCTTACATGCATTAGTCTATAGAAATTGTTCCCTTCATTACAACTAAACCAAATTAAAAATTAAGCAGGGAATAAGCACATCACTTATTAGGATTACTTATTATTACTAGTTACTCATTAATAAAAAAACCTGTTTAATTTCAGTTACTAGTAACTAGGTCAACCACGTCGAGAACTCACATTCCACACACTGCCAGTTATTTCAAATTCAAACCAAACTTGTCTTCAGATACGAAAAGGCAAGAATCTCAAAAGCATTTCAGTAACTTTTAGGCACAAAGACTATCTCCTTCAAACTACAAATCCTGATGAAGCTTATGTGACTTGAAGAAGTTCAGTACAAAAAGGTGACCCTGATGAAAAAAAAGGTTTGCCATTCTTGAGCCACTGTTGCTGATTTTCACTCTGAATCCTGGGTACAAACTCTCCAGCACAAACAAACATACACCTTCTTCCTGTGAAGTATGCAAAAAATGAAAAGGCCAGCTGTTTAGGAAATTAACAAGTTGAAAAATACCTTTAGTTTACATACAGCACTCTCACATTGTTAAAGAAATAGCAGCATGTATATGAGAGTGTGTTAAACTAATTTTGAAAGCACTACTTAAAAAAAAAAATCATCTGCCCTCAGTAGCACGAAAATGTTGTGCTGAAAACACCGAGCAGATGCCAAAAAGAGGGAAACTTAAAAGAGCATTGCAGCAGTAAAAGATCACCCTTCACATACAGGTCTAAAGGCAAGTTCCAAACTTAAATGCAAGAATATCATACTCAGACTAATTACATTAAACTGTACATTTAAGACACTCTAAAGCCAGCTCTGAATAGCTGAATACCTGCTAACTGTGATTTCACATTACATGTCTACTAGCAGCACAGACCATCTGAACACAAGTGTTAAGAAAACGTTTAACATTTTGGTCTACAGTGAGCTCAGAACAAAGCAAGCAAGTATATTTTTTAGTGCTCATAACCAAACTGTGGATTCTAACAGGGACTGTAAATAATTAATTTTCCAATTCATTTAAAGTATCAAATAATGGAAAGAAAGTTATCAGATGAATATTTGGTTTGACCTTTTTTAAAAATGCCAAAGGATTTAATGAAACCAAACAGACAAAGCAAGTAACTGATTATTAAATTTGATTTTATAGACTAATTTAGCAAATTCAATGCAGAATAAAAAAAAATACAGTGGTACTTTGGGAAGGAAAACTTGCAGCCATTAAGATTTCACCTCACTTTTATTTTAATACTGTGGGACTTTACCACATTCAGTTCATTGCATAATCCACAGTATGGGCCAAAATTCCTGCTACTGTGAAGACTAGATGTTTCCTCCAGAATCCAGCTTACTTATCAATCACATTAGTACTACACAAGGATTCGGAGCAATGAGGACTAATCTCAGAGCTCTTCAGTAAGCATAAGTTTATGGAGAGTTTTTTAGGAAGAATAAGGCTTTATCTGTCTCATGTAAGTGAACCAATACTCATTTACAAACCTCACATCAGCTCCTGCTTACCATGGTGGGAGGAGAAAACTAAGCTCCCATCTAATGGAAAGGTTTTCAGGTCATTACCTTCACCTCCTTTTTTATACTTGTTAAATAAAGAAAATAAGATCCCACTCTGGTATATTTAATAAAAGTCTCACCTGGCATAGATAGAAACCCTATAAGATAAAAGCATATCTGAAGTGATAGGTTTTGTAGCGTAGTGCCAGCACACCACCACTTCACTCGAAGCACATACTTCACTAGAACTTCTCAGACAATTCATTTCCAGCAGCCTTCCTCCTTGGAAGCAAGCCATGAGCCCAAGGAATTGTCCTCACATCAGGTACAGCTCATGCCTGGTTGCTGACCTTCCTCCTTACCCTTCTTATTTGTGCAATGACACAAATATCAGTTTACTGCACAGCTGTTGTTCTGCACCTACACTGGTAAATTACAACGCACACAGCGAGTAACAATGTTCCACCTCCAGAGTAATCCCAATACTACCAGGAAGTCATCAGGCTCCTGGCACTTTGCAGGATTGCTGCTAACCTATACAGAGCGAGGCGGAAACACTCCAGAAGAATTGCAACTCCTGTGTAAGTGCAACAACATGCCTGGAAATCCTGAACTTACCACGAGTATGCGACAGACTGGTTTTCAGACTGTATTGCAACCTGCCCCCAAGAAGGGAACAAATGGACCTCCCTAACAAATCCTGCTCCTCCACCCAAATACCAGGGCACCAGCACAAGTTAGGAAGACAGTATAAATAAATTACAACACCTACAGTGCACTTAAGGAAAAAAAAAAGTTTATGAAAAAAATATAATCAAAGCCTGAAGTCCTGAATCAGCAAAGCAAGAACATTCTTTAAGCACTGCTACCTATCTTTGCAGCACCAGTGCACACACATGCACTGGATATAGTAGGTACAGAAATAACTTGGCAGATGAATTATTAGTACAGCCTAAGTTTCCATTTGTTATTACAAGCCTCCCTAAAGAGTTAACCAATATATTTAACATCATCTTTTGAAGTGCAGTTTTAAGAGGAGCGCTCACTCTTACAACAAACCTGACATGTAACTGTTGTAGCGCTTAACAGAAGAACACTTAATTAAGTCACTAGTCTGAACAAGTTCAAACGTATTTTGTTGGACATGAGATGTAAATGTGGTGGGTACCAAAGCACCCATGGAGAGCATACACATCAAAACAAATTACATATTAAACTAACTAATTTATCACCTATCTGTCTGTATAGAGACACTATTCCTGGGAGTGTTGATTCTCAACAATGAAAACATGTTTGCAAAGCTTGGTAATTGTTGTCTAGTCTACCTTTTCAGTTTATAGCAATGACAATACCATCTTCTATTTCCACCAGAAGGATTTTAAATCCAAAATGCTTTTAGCTCTATAGTTACTAAAAACATTGCTCTTTAGATGTGGCTGCAAATTCTTTTCCTCCTTGGGGGAGTGGGAAGGTAGCGAAGCTATCTTTTCTCAACCTTTTTCACATGAAAAGTAAAAAAATCAGAGACTGAATTTAAGATACTCTGCCTATCATGCCAGCAGAACAAACAAACAAAATTGATAGCTAAAACATTTGGATGTAATCGTCAGCTACAATTAAAAGCATTTTCCAAAGGAGAGAACAGTTGACAGGGAACAGAGACACTTTGCTATTGTTCCCCATGTGGCAGAATCATAATAGAAAAATTCTGCCTCGTTCATTCAGGCTTTTTAAGCATTGTTTTTATACTTCGTTAAATAAACAAAGCAATGCAGTGCTCCTTAAAGTTTTAAGGACTTACTTTCTCTCTTTTTAAATGATCTGAGAGGTTTCCAGTCAAAACTTCCCCCCGCCTCTCCCTCATTTTTCTGATTTTACTATTTCTGCCTGGAGCTTACCCCTAGTTTCTCACTTGGGCAGTCTCTCCCTCATCTGCCCTACAAGGGAGCTATATGACCCACACCGCCACTGCTGCTGAACACATCAAAACCTGACATACCCTTGTAACACTTGAGCGATGCAGAGAGCTGGTACTGCTCTGCAGTTTCAGTATGAGAACAGAGGGACAGAGAAGCAGCTTGTCCCAGGCCACACAGGAAGCTTTTGGCAACACAGTGAGCTGAACCTGTTTCCCAAGTCCTGGAGCAGCAACCTCACCACTGAACCACCTTTCTTCTACATAAAATACCTAAAACTATTCAGATTTTCAAGGCAAAGGCATATGTTCAAACCTGAAAACTGTTTAAACTGTTGAATGCCACAAATGTCTACCAGACCTGCAACTCCCTACTTGTGCAGATAACATCTGTTAAAAGTGGCTCATATAGTTCTGCACCAGAAAGCTTAATAAGTTCCTTCTCCAAGATTAAAGAAACACCTACACATTCTAGATGCTTCTGCAAGTCCCTGGAGGGAGAAAATGCTGCTTAGTGCTGAGACAATGAACCAAGCTTCCTTCCTCAACAGTAACAAAACCCTGCTGCTTTACCTAGCACTAACAGGAAAGTGTTATTTATAAAATTGAGCCATATATGAATACATATCTAAACGTTTCACAAAGTTAGGCTACAGCATGGATCAAGATGACTGTAGACTTACAGATTTTCAAAGTCATAATTTCAGATATCAGTGTAAAAGTAGAAAAATTTTTGAAACAGCTCAGCCATATCTCCCATTCCACTTTATTTCAGTCATTCTGTGCATTAAAATAACTTCAAAACCTGAACTGGAACAATACTTGTTACTCTGACCTCATCAGCACACAATTTTTTTAAAGCAGCTACATTATTTCTATATGTCAAATAAGTACACTAGGATTTTTACATTTATATTCCTTACACAATTTTATAAAGGATTGAGAATGTTCCTAGCTGTGTCTTGTTGCATTTAGACTCAAAACCAAAGGAATACATCTACTGACTGTTGTATTTCTCATAGAGTTTGTTTCCTAGTGACACCTGAACTACTTGCTCCACTTTGTAAAAATGTTTTATGCTAAAGCCAGTTGCCCAAATTCCCATGTTTTGTCACTAAAGTAAGTTACTGTCCTCTATTTTCATGCAATTATACAACTGCACAAAGGTTTATTTGGCTCCAAACCCCAGTAAGTATTTTTTAAGAATGTTTCTATTGTTCATAATTATCATGAAAAAAGACCAACCCACATCTTGCAAGAAAGATACATGCTCTTGTATCAAAAGCTATTGTTTAGACAAACACTGACCTACAGCTGGATTCAAGAAGTGCACACCATGGCATGCAAGAAACTTCTCACTTTTAGCATACACTCACTTCCCAATGCTGCTGATTTGCTGCCTGTTGAAGAAACTACATTTACTGTGATAGCTGTCTGCTTAAATAATCAGGAACATTTAGTAATAAAGACATTGATGGAATTCTAAATCTACTAAAATAGATTAAGAATTTTGCAGGCCTGGCAGTTTGGGCTGTGTCCAACACTACACTGGAGACTGTATTACAAGTAGAGATCTGTTCACATTTCAGTAACATCATGTTCTTTCTAATCTGTTACAATCAACAAAAACTTACTTTTGCACTTCCTCTCTCCTACACTAACACTCTGACATACAGTCCGTCTTTATTATTCCTAAAAACAGCTTCCTTGTCTTGAAATAAGCCACAGCTACCTGGAAAAACCAAGGCCTCTTCCTGCATTCAGGTCTTTTCCTCATACACACGCCCTCCTTACTCCCCATGTGTGTGTCTGCCTTCTGTCACTCAGTTACTACTCCTGAGGAAGAATAAAAATAGGCAGAGAGGAGAAGGAAAAGCATCAAACTGCTTCCTATTTTCTTCATACACTGGTTCTTCTTCTCTAATTTATATTAAAACATCTGCTCCTCTGAATCATTTAAACACTGCAATATACCTGTTAGTGACCTACTGTGCGTGTTTTTCTTTATTTCCACCCTTGAAATGCATAGCTATACAATGGAACATAAGGCCAACTGCAGCTGTAAAACACAGAAACAGCTTAAGAAAATATCATTTTTACTATTTATTAACTCAAAATTAAATTTTCTACACCAACAAGATAAAATCACAATGTTTAAAAACTGCAAAAAGAACACAAGAGAGTCATACAAAACTTTTCATGCAAAGCTGTCTCCAGCAGCCTAGTATTCAGTGATATCTAGGATATACAAAAAACCTCACGTATTATCTCTTGAATTATCACTTTCTGTAGCACCAGTGGTTATTTATCCCTGAATTAAAAGACTCTCCTCCAAATAACAACCAGGCTAAGAATCTCTCCCTCTATCATGAGAGATTTCAACCCACTTTCAGCACTCACTCATGTGACAAACAGGAAAAAAGCACTTCCACACTTCTCTGCTTTACACACCTGACAGTTTTATATATTGTTACTGGTGTGACTCTCTCAAGTAAAAATAACAACCAGAAGTAGGCGAAAAGACTGCCCGGACCTAAAAGGCAAGTCTCCTGTTCCAATCCCAGTGTCAAGACTTACTAGAATGCAGTGAGTGTCCTGTGAATTTATACAATGTGGACCCTCATGAGAAAAGTGATAAAACTTAAATCTTCCTATATGTAATTGGATGTATAGACCTTCATAAGGACCACTGAATTTGCTTTAAAGTTGCACCTGTAACTCGGTTTTGAAATAAACTGGTACAAGACATCATTATATTTCATAACTACTTTGTAATCAAATGTATTAAAAAAAAATCCTTAAAAGTACAATACAGTAAATTCATTAAGAACAGAGCATATAGCAACCAGATAAAGTTATCACACACAGCTCCATCTCAGTAAAGACTGTGTTTGTGCTGCATCACAATGAACACAGCCTAAGTATAAAAAGGAAGTGGACAAACAAAGAAAACAAAGAAAAAAAAAACCAACACCCTGCTGGATTCAACAGTGAGAAGGTACTGCTGGCACCTCATAGGCCCGAACTGTACTATCAACTATGGTTCCATTTTCCAGTGTCACGTATGGGATTGGGTACTGGGAAGAGGACAGAAAATGTGCCTCCACAGACATTATGGACTCTTGTAGTAAAGTAAGCAATTTGTCAGAAGGCAATAAAAAAGCTGATGTGATTCAGCTTACAACATGCAGAACTGTCTAGTACTAGTCTCTTTAAAAGTACTATGCTTTTGTAAGAAGGTAAAGCCTGGAGAGATCTAGCTCTTAAGAATCTAAACAGAAAAAAAAAAGTAATTCTCCCTCTCAGCTTTATTCAGATAAGCAACATCATTTTGCTCATGCCCAACACATAATGCTCAGCCTAACAAATTAATAACTGTTTCCCTACTTTTAGATAAACTGTTCTTTTTGCTTGTTTATAAACTAACACAGCACACTGACTAGTGAAAGTTAGACATTTTTTTTAAAAGACTCAAAACCAAACCTGTTCCCCCCAAGAGAAATTGTTGTCCTCTTGATGTTACTCTGCAAACACTTTATGTAATAATATAATGCTTTTTACAAAGGTTATGCATTAGCTACACCTAAGGGAACGCACAATACACACAATATTTAAGTCTGTGTTAAGTTAATAGCGTGTCAAACGCACACCTAGATTTTTACATGTGCTAAAAACCGCAAATATGACAATATTAGTTACAGTTTAACATTCATTTATAGCCAAGTTATCCATCCACTTTGCTTCAGTAAATAACCAGCCCAGGTCACAACGAAGCTAAAACACAGCTCGCAGGCACAGGCTTGCGTTGCTAGCACAGGCAGCAGCTTTCCAACACAGCCCTCTTCAGAGCTAGCACCTTCCAAAGCTAAAAACAAACTAGTCACCAAGCGTTAGCTGTCCCAATCGCACTCAGCTCTCCTGGAAGCTGCAGATTTGAGATTTCAGTCCCAAACGCCAGCAGAACCAAACGCTTGGCACCAAGCTGGGGGGAGCCCACACCCTCCCCGGCACCATCACTGCAGGGCTCTGCCCAGATAACATCGCTCCTTCCCATCATGCTCAAAGACCGAGTTTGAGAAGAAGAGAGGAGAAAAAGAAAAAAAAAAAATGACGGGGAATGAGATCATCCTCTTACCTCTGGGGATGTGACAGAGCCTTGACTGCTTTACCAGGGCAATTATGCCACTGCCTCCGAGGGGAAACCCGGGCTGAACCCCCACGCCAAGGGAGCGGCTTGGAGGGAAAACGAAAAGGGAGAAAAAGGAGAGGGACGAGGGAAGAGACAGGCACGGAGCGGCCACGACCGAGGAGCTACACAAAGGCAGAGGCGCCGAGGGGGCAGGACAGTGCCCTGCCCGGCCACACACCGGCCACGCACG
>NW_010108885.1:0-1297 GCF_000699245.1 Pterocles gutturalis
GTTTCACAAGCGATTGGGATCCGTGGACAGATTTTTCCAGGAATGCTGGACCTTCAACATCTCTTCCACTGAGAGGGGGGGAAAAAAAAAATCGCACTAAAATCCTAGCCCCTCCCCCCCCCCCCCAAAAAAAAAAAAAACAAACCCCAAACACAGAAAAACAAAAACCAAAACAGAACCAAACCTCCAATCACCCTCTTTGAAGGGGCTGGAAATGAACTGAGGACGCCTATGTTTACACACAGCAGTTTGATCAGGGTTCATATCTTTCTGCAATCAAGTCAGGGGCATTTTCCATCTTTCCTCATGGAAGGGACTGTGATAACTGCAAAGCCGGGGAGAGATCCTAAAGGAACTGAAACCCCTTAAGTCCGAAGCCACACGTGCACACACACACACACTTATCCCCCAATTATTTAAAAGTTGTTGTAAAATTGGAAGACACAGCCCAGTCCTTTAATTAGAATACACTGTGAATGGGGATAGCATATGGAGGGGAATGTCAAGAAGAGGGTGCCAGGGGCAGATCCTAGGAAATCTGTATTCATTTCTCCCTCCTGTTTGTTCAGTAATCTCTACCATCATAACTAAATCTTGGAGCACTGATGTAGTTCGAGTTGTTGTTGACTCAACGTCAAAATTCAATCACTGGGGGTTTTGCATCAGCCGGGCTACTTATTTGTCTAATAAATCCGTCATTTTGTAAGAAAAATATTTGATCAGCCGTATTTGACCTCTTGGTATCCACAAGCCACATTTATTTCTTCCAGTTTACAAATGCAAAATGATCATCTTAATGCCTCGAGGTACTGTGTTGATTTCTGATTGGATTTTAGATGGAAATGTCTATTTTAAATACCCCATGATTAAATTGTACATATAATAGAATTCATGCCTCTCAAATCAAATCCCGATTTGCGAACCCTGGATTTATTTTAAAAGAAATATTATTTAAGCATAAATTGTTTTCTTAAATGAATTGTTAACCCCCCGCTGTAAGATTTTATTATAGCCAGGTATCTTTCTCACTGGAAAACTTCTTTTGACCCTGGACCATCCGTTTCTGATTGAAAGGTGTCAGACAAGGGTGGGACGGAGGTGTTCCTGACATCCTGCGCTGGGGGATTTACTGTCTTTATTTTCATGCAGAATTCTTTCCCAAAGGGGGGAGGGGGGCACGCTGCACAAGTTTAATTGGAGTGGGGGCAGATAACTTTCAAGAGAGATTTTGGGTTGGGAGGAAAGTGGATGGATGGAGCCTGGGGGATGGGAAGGAATAAAGTCATTGGGGGGAGAG
>NW_010108886.1:0-279 GCF_000699245.1 Pterocles gutturalis
AACTAAAATAATAAAATTAAACTAAAATAAATAAAATAAAATCACCTCCTGAGCCCTCAGGAGCAGAGGCGGGCAGCACACCCACCCTCCAGTTTGTCCCACACCAGGCTCCCAGCCTCTCCCTCCTCCCTCCCTACTCGTGGGCTGAAAAGTAAACAAATACACACATTAATAAACAAAAGGCAAACAAAAGCAAAGCCTGCTGCTCTCGCATTCTTGGCGGGCTCACCAAGCCAGCCCGCTTTCATCTGCACGCCTGCGCTGGTGTGGGACGTCCTG
>NW_010108886.1:302-1082 GCF_000699245.1 Pterocles gutturalis
GGCAGCTGCACCTTTTGGAGAGCGATTGGGGTGGGGACAAGCCCAGCCTGGTGGCGACACTGCCATTACATAGAGACCTGCTGGTGACACTGTCATGCCCAAGGGACGCTCCAGCCAAAGGCTTTCCTGGTCCCTGGGCGGCTGCAGCATTGAGGGCAGGGAGTAACGTACTGGTTTAGTCCTTTTTGCTGCTCCTCCACCTCCTGTTTTGTTTTGTTTTAATTTGCATTTGGGTCACTCACTGTCCTGGACTTTGGGCAAATTGTTGCTTTCCCACGGGAGCTTCATAGCGTGGGGACGTCTCACCAGGGAGCTGCGTGTGCAGTGATGGGATGGATGGATGGACACCCGACCTGGCACCAACGGGTGGGATGAACACCCGTCCTGGCACCAACGGCTGCGAGAAATATCTGAGATTTGAGCTGGGAGGGAGGGTTTTGGGAGATGGTGAAATTCTGTGAATCAGCTCCAAGCACCACTTCCAGCCACTCTGGCCCAGCAAACTGGAATATTTGTGGGAAACCAGCATAAAAGCAGCCTAATCGCAGGGCTCCAGCTGCGGCTCTGAGAGTCCCAGTCCTGGTGCTGGGAGAGGAGAGCACTGGGTCCCCATGGGGCATCAGCTGCCACCCCCCAGCACCTCTGTGCAGCTGGAGCCCCATAAATCCCCCACCACACTGTCCGGTTTGGAGCAAGGGACTGCAAAGCCCTGCAGCAGCTCGCTGATGGCTGCAGGAGGGCAAGAAGCAGTGCTGGAGTGGGCAGGACAACCCCCCCCCC
>NW_010108886.1:1099-1432 GCF_000699245.1 Pterocles gutturalis
CCCAGCCATCACCCTCATCCCCTTTATTTTTCACCTTCCTCCACTTTCCCACCCCTGCATCACCTGAAGGTAGTTAAAAGAAATACTCCCCAAGACCCACAAAGTTTATTTTTCTCTTCCAGACTTTTAAGACCAGCCTTGAATCTATCAAAACCAATTTCCCCGGCCCGCCCCGGGGCTCCCAGGGTCTGCCTCAGCCGCCCAGCGGGGCCGGCTCTGCTCCAGTAGCCATTTGGCAAGCTGAGAGCGGAGGAGGAGATGAATGGAGTATCTTGCAAGCAGCTGGAAACACTTCCCACGGCACCCGAGGATGAGACCCGTGAAGCTGCCCCG
>NW_010108886.1:1570-49474 GCF_000699245.1 Pterocles gutturalis
CACCCACCAAAGCAGTGGCATGGTGGTGGTCAGCACCGGGTGATGTTCTGACTGTGTCCACACCAGCCCAAGGAGTTCCCTCTTATTTAGAGGGGCTGGAAACCCCTTGGGAAGCAGGGTGCCATGCCGGCTCCCCCAAGCAGCCCATCCACTGGCCCTGGAGCAGCCGCGTTTGGAGCGGATTGTGAATGACTGAATGATTTATGGGGTGCGAGCACCAGGTCCCGCGATGCTCGGCTGGTGGGAAGAGGAAACCGGTGGGCGAAGGGCTGCAGCACCAGCATCTGCCACACCTCGCAGCAAGAGGGGAGCTGTGCTTCCTCCCACTCCCCTTCCACAGGCCGGGGAGGGATTAAAAATCCCCGAGCAGGGATTTTCACTGAGGTCATGGTGAGAAACGTCGCCTGCTCCCAGCGAAGACCTTCCTGCTGCATCCACAGCAAGTGGCCCCGGGACACCAGCCACAGGAGGAAAAGTCCTTCTGCTCCTGTCACTACCTGTCCCCTCTCCATTGTGCAATGGCATGATGGAACCAGTTGTTCCATCGCAGTGGCTGGGCTGGTGACCCAAAAGCAGCCAAGCCACCCTCATCCCCTGCCCGGCCACCTGAGCAGGTGAAGGCTGCTGGCAAACGTGCCGGGTGGCCACGTCCCTGTGTGCTGTGACCTGCAGACACAGTGTGCAGAGGAGCCCGGCTGAGCCCCGGGGCTGCAGCATCTCTCCTCTCCCCCCTCCTGTGGCTGCCTGTGCTTGCAAACCCTTCCAACTGCCAAGAGCAGGACTTCAGCATCCCCATGCGGTCAGACAGATCTGAGTCTCCTTGTTTAGGTTTTTCTTTCAAGCTGATGGGCCAGCAGGCACCCAGCTCTCTGTGCTGGCCTCCCTGGCACTGGCCATGGCCTCCTGAAAGCAGACGTGGTCCGGCAGAGCGGGCTGGGGAGATGGGGTCATTCCTGGGGGACAGGTGTGTGGCAGCAGAGGTCAGAAGAGATGAGACGCAGTTTCAGCTGCCCGCTGCCTTCCCCGGACACATGGGGAGGCAGAGTCCTGACCAAACCCTACCAAAGGAGAGGGGTGAGTCCAGCTCTCAAGGGCATCTGATGGAGGAAGCCGGGCAGACCCAGGCTTCAGCATCAGCGGCAGATGCTGCTGGCATAGCGGCACATTCAGCAGAAAGCATTACCCACAGCACGTGCCATTTCCTGCCCCAAGAGCTGACGGGAGATGGGATGCATCCCAGTGATCCCACTGCAGCCCCCAGCTCTGCCTGCTGGTTTTCCAGCCCACCAACAGCTCCTGGAGGCAACGCTCCTCTTAGCACACCACAGGAACTAATATATTTGAAAGCATCTCTCCGGGGAATCCCTCCCTGCCTTATCTTTGAGGACAGACATCTAACAGACCACTACTGAGGGCTGATCAGAAGGCAAGGTTTATTCCAACACATCCTTCATCCTCCCCTCTGTTTTCTCCCAGCTCTGCATGGCTCAGGAGAGAGCCCTGCCCTGCTGCTGGGACAGCTGGCTGGAAAGCACTGGGAAAGGTCACCGGGTAGGTGGCCTTCGCATGGTCCCATCCCTGGTGAGAGTCCCTAAACCTAGTAAAATATTTACACGCTGACTGATGGAGGCTCTATTTTCCTTTACTCCATCAGATCCCCTTGACTGCTCCCCAGGCCCTTGGCACCTGGTTTAATCAGCTCAGGTCAGGGATAAGGATGGAAAATGTGGGTTTCTCCTTTAGGAGGGGGAAAAAAAGAGGGGAGGCACACCTGTCAATGTTAGTGAAGGGAGGAAAACTGGTGTGTTGAGATTCACAGCCATGGGGGTGAGAGGCAGCAAAAAGTCCTCTGTGGTTCTGCACCGTACCAATGGGCAAGGGTGTGGGCTTCAGCCCTACAAACACACACAGTGCTTAAAATAACACAGCGTTAACAACGCCGGACTTACATCCTTGCTTAGACCAGTGCGGCCCTCCACAGGAGCAGGACATACCTGAGCACACACGCGCACAGGAGCAGGGCAGGAGCAGCAGCACAAGTGAGGCAGGGGCCAGGGACCATGGCTCTGATTGCAGGGCTGCAGGATGTGATCCCCTCTCGGGGGTCTTCAGACTGGCTCTGTCACTGGACCCTCAGCCTGGTCCCCACAGCATCACTGGGTAGTCTGGATGCTTTCTGCTTTAACCCACGGTTAGATCAAGCACAGTCAGCGTGGACTGAGCTACCTGCTGTCACCAAACCCTGGCCAGGGGCTTTCCATGCCCCTTCCCACCCCACAGCTGTCTCCTCTCTCCCCAAAACACCTGCACTGCAGTGTGAGGGGCTGCTCTGCTCCCTGTCCCTCATCCCAGGGGTCGGGTTCAGGTGCGGGGGGATCCAGCAGCAGAAGATGTTGTTGGGCTTTACTGCAGTTCGGGGGGACAGTTTTCCAAAGACCCGCAACCGCAAAGCACCAGGCTGAGGTCAGGGGCAAGAACAGCGCAGGATGGAGGCAGGAGACCAGTCCCTTGACTTGACTGGCAGGACTGGGCAGAAAACATACCAAGAGAACCACAGGAAGGTAAAGGGTTTAGTTCAGTGCCTGACAGAGATGCGGCAGAGCGGGCCTGTGATCAGAGAACAGAACAAACGAAGAACTATAAAGAAACCCACGGTAGCCTGGGGCAGAGCTGAGAAAGACGAGCCCACACTGGGCTGCCCCGGCGCCCCACGGGATGCTACCGAAGGCACGTACATATATACATTTCACTGTCTCCTCCAGAGGGATGCCTTCACAGCAACTGAGCTGCCTCTGTAACCCCCCATACCATTTTTCCCCACTTCTTATACTTGTGCAGGTGAAAATGAACCTCTTGCATTTCCTGCTGCTCCACTGGAGCACAAGCAAAACAGCAGCGGGGTTCGGGGTGGTATTCCACGCCATGCAACGTGCACAGGGTGAACATCGCCACAGGCTGATGTCCACGTCCCCCAACTGCTCCAGCATCTTCTGCAAGGCTGCCTGTAGCCCCCAGGGGTCTTTGGTACAAAGACAGCCACACAGCATGTCCCTGGTGCAAAGACAGGTCCCCATTACCAGGCCAACCCCCCAGCAGGCACCAGCCCGGCTTCATGCCCCCATCCAGACACCCCCCCGGCCAAACCTCACCCTCCCAGGCCCCCAGCAGCAGCAGTAAAAGCCACATCATTTCTAAAGCAGGATTAGTGCAGCTTTCCCTGGAGAAAACATCCATATCCATAATTTTTCTTCAGAGGTTCTTTTGAAGCTGTCCAATTCAATTTTAATAGTCCAGTCTTCAAACTGGATTAGAAACCCCAAATTCTATGATTTCTAACAGCAACCAGATCAGGCTGAGACCTACAAGCAAAGGCAGAAGGCAGGTCTGCTAATAGCTGTGCACACTCTTCATCTCACATGGCAGGACTGACACCAGCAATTTGATTTCTGTAGTACAGGACACTCATGTTCCTATTCCTTCCATCCTCTACCAGCTATTAGACTTTATTGCTCTATTTATTACCTGTCCCTACTTCACAGATCTACCATAATGTATGAAAGGTAATAAAAATTCAGACAGGTCTATGACCAAGGTAAAAAAAAAAAAGAAAAAAAAGGAGTCAATAAATAGAACAGTGGTTTTAAGTCGTTTATTTTTAAAACATGAAACCCAAGCTGAATAGAAACCACAGAAATTACATTTAGGTTTTTGTTATTTGCAAACCAAAAAGTTACAGTAAAAAATAGCTACATTACAATCAATAGAACTACAGAATTAAAAGTAAAGATACAAAAATGGGCTCAATCCTCTTTAACCCTCACAATTTAAAAACATTTTGGGTAAGTGCAGGAACACTTGAAAGAAACTAGCAGGTCCAAAGTTTTAAAAAAAATTATATATATTTATATATTATATATGTATATAAAGTGGTATGTTATACAACCATTATGGTTAAGAAGAAAAAACAGAAAAGTTACAAAAAGGCCAGGTACATGTTCACCATTAGGTTTCTGTGCACAGTGTCCAAGAAAATAAACTTCCCTCTGAATGATGTGAACAAAACTCATGGGGCCTCCCATTAACACGGCACCTGAGGCACGCGATGTGATGGCTGGGCACCTGGACCCAATGCAGAGGACAATGAAAGAAATGAAGCGTTTCTGGGACTCCAGTGGCCTCTGGGGCAGAAGCCACTGGAGAAGTCTTGGTGTGAGATTAGAGAAGGAAGAGGAAGGAAGGAGTTGGGAATTGCATAGTGAGGAGCAATGTGGTATCAAATATGCAGAGCACCTAAGAGCTTCATGCTACAGTTATCCTCTTTAGGAAAGGAATATTTTGAACTTTCTGGTTGTAAATCAATTTATGTTCCACTTTGTCCACGCATGCAGCCACAGGGGCTGGGGGAGCACCCGGGAGCTCCAGGCCACCAGTAACCCATCCCTTCTCTCCCAGCTGGGCAACACGCTCACCATCACGGCTGGGCAGGAGATCCCACTCCACCCTAAAAGCACAGATCACTTGCTCACCCTCTAGGAACTGCTACTAAGACATCCCACGCTTCTGCTGGGTCTCCTGGAACAACTAGGGAAGCCATCCATAGCACGCACACACACAATTTCTAGCAAAGGAGAGTAGGCTGTGATGAAAGAAGCCACCTGGTTAAAGGTACAGATTAAGTCTCGTTGGGTCTCTTCACTCAACGCATTAGATCTAACTCCTTAGTATCTGCCTAGAGGGCTTTTCCCCTCCCACCCTGAGATGTTCACTCTTTGCTGAGTTGGGTAAGACCCTGGCTTCTCCTTGGTCCCCAGGCAGGGAGTACTTCAAAGACACCTCCCCTCCCTAGCTAAAGGAAACCCACCCACCTCATCTACGCCTGAATCAGGTTGGTGGCTGGAATCGACAAGCCAAGACACTTCTCTCTTCTTCAAAGGGCTCAGCATGTTCTTTCCATTGCTGCTAGAAGGAAGAGAAGATGAGACCAGAAGTGAAGCGTGGGTTTATCCACACAGGTACCTGGACCTTGCTCTTATAGGTGTCCATCCACTTGTGGCTGCTGTCACCCTGCAGCACCCAGAGCTCTCATGAGCGATGGTTAAGCAGCCCCCTGAGATATGGTTTACTCTCAGAAAGGCCTTTTCATGTGAATACTCAGTATTTTCAGGGAACTGCTATGGAAATCCTAACTTAGGATCACTTAAAACCCCATGCACTGTGTCCCCCTCAAAGCACTCCAATGAACATCCTTGCATCTTGGCTGAGATGACTGTACACGGAAAATTAACACCTATCTATCAAATGGAGAAAACTTAAAAAGGACAGGAGAGGAAGGGAGCACTCCATCCTTCACATTTGGATACATGGATGCACGCTAAAAATCTTAGCTTGAACCCTTTTATCAGCACATAAAATGAACTCAGTTTAATAATACATACAGGATACAAACACTACAGTTATATTCCCAAGACAGCACAAGAAATTCACAGCCAAGTCTTGATTCGATTTCCTTTACAATTACAATGCAGTCTTGAACACTGGACACAAGAGTCCAACATGCTATTTACATTTCACATTGTGGAGATGTTTGTGTGCTTGGAAGCGTTCTCAGTTCCAAAAGAAAGTGTCATTCACACATGATGATGCAGTGGAAATAAACCAAGCCAACCAGACAAGCCAATGACCACATTTGTGCTTCTGAAAAAGTAACATGAAGTGTCTTCACCAATGCAGTCACCTTCCACCGGACAAGCTGCCTTCCATTTTCCAGTCAGTGAGGTGTCCAGAGGCCAATCGCATCTCCCCTGAATTCTGGACCCTTTCGCTAGCAACCAGTAACATGAGTAATTTTCCAGTAAGGTCAGCTGGGACACACCAAGTGATATGGCCTTGGCAGTTTGTCACATTAAAATTAAACAGAGAGACACAATGGAAGAGAGAGAGAGAAGTCTCTACAGCTTGACCTCCTACAGCTTGAAGAGTTTGGACTCCCTCAACCATGAATGCCATCTAGAACAGATGAGTCTTCGCCAGATAGCACCTGCTGTTCACCCGAGAGGGAGGCACAGAGTCTGGGAGATATTGGCTTTTGAAAGTCCACTCCTCAGACAAAATGTGACCATATGGATGAGGCTGATTATGTCGCAGCCATAAGAATAGGCAAAGGCCATCTGTTCTTCAGCAGATCTGTTCAGATCAGCCTGCAGAAATGCCACACTGTTGCTCAAGGTTCCAGTAACAAAAAAAAAAAAAGTAGTAATAAGAACAATAAACCAAAAGAAACCCATTTGTCTGTGTTTCCTATCCAGCGCTCTGCACAGCATGCAGTGGGGCAGCAGAGTTCCGGGATGCTTTACAAAAGTGCAATATCCATGTCAAGTAAAGGAAGTGCTGGCTGGACACAGGTACACAGCTCACACTGCAGTCATGTTATGCTGGCCTCCAGAGAGCAAAAATGTTATCTCCATAACATTCTTCCCAGTTCTATTTTGAAGTCACAGAGCACATATCTCCACATTTGTGCCTTGCAAGCCCCAAACATTGTCAGAAGTTGTTCTAGGTGTTATGAGTGGGTACGCCAAACCTTGGAAGGTGGTTGGTCCATTAGATGCTGCAAACAAAAAGGCATAGGCTCGCTCCCCCGTTATCCCTGCTGGCACAGACAACACCACTGTGACAATTTAGATACAACCCAAAATGCAGTCACATGCATGTTCAGGATGCATTCTGTATACAGAGAAGTCAATACACAGAATCACTTTTTTTCACAGGGTTCCCCACACCCTCCAGCCTTCAAAACACTTGCCTTCAACGAGCAGGACCAGGCCGCAGAGTTTAGGGCAGCTCCCTTAAAATTGACAGTGTAAGTAGCAATCTGAGCACGTCCTTGCAAGGAGAGATGATGGCAGAACAACTCAGTCTTAATAAGGATTATATGGCTCTTACTTCTTTCTTCAAAGCGAGAGGAAGGTTGGGTTCCCCCCAGATAGCAGTTGTGTGCTTTGGACCCTGCAAGCTAACCATGCCATGTGCTTGCACCCCTGGGTCTCCTGGTAGGCTTTAAGACAGGGTGGAAAACCTGGTGCTCATGAGCCACAGTGTCCTTCCATATCCCCCGTGACTACATTTCCCTGCCCTTGTTATTTGATAATACAGAGGTAAGTTTCAGTGTGAAGCCCATCAAACGTGTCTGAAAGGGCATATTGAGTCCTGAGCAAGAAAATCCTGCTTCCAGAGATTTATGGTGAAGTGTGAAGTTTTCTCCAAAACCTTCTCTCCCTGTCTCCGTGGTGATGCCTCCTCCCTGTCTCCCTCGCTCCTTTCACTGGTAATAGCTGGCCTACAGCTTTTACAGTCTATTAGTGGTTTCTACCTTAAGAAGAGTCTCAAAGCTTGATCTTTCACTGAGCTGGTACCATTTTACAGCAGATACCATCATCCTCGTTAGCTGCCTGCTAGGAGCAATTCCTACCTCCCTGCAAGAAGGCAACTGACTTGAGTAAAGGCAGATTGGTAGATTCTGTGCCCCATACAGCAAACGTGGAGTTAACAGACATTGAGTCTGAACATCATTGAGGTGAAGACTTGACTGCCTCTGCCAATGGCTCAACACCAGTTTGAGAGACGTCTCCCACTTCATTTACTCTGCCAGTTATTCAATGTAATGCTCAGCAGCTACATGCAGATGCCCCTGCTCAGAGGTAAAAAGACAAAAAGGAACATCATAGCCTACTGCAAGGGCAGTACTAGATGGTACCTCCCAAGAGGCAGTCTCCTCTTCCAGGAGGAAGCTGTCAGTGCCCTTCAGTGGAAAGTACAGCACCAATGGAGGATGTTGCCCTCTTCAGGCATCCAGCTGCCCCTTTGCAAGCCTTGTTCTGCCTCATGTCTAGAAAAATGCCTTACATGTGCCTTAATATGGTCAGATAGTGGTTAGCAACATGCCTCAAAAAACAAAATAAAATAAAATAAAAACCTGTTCAGACAGTCACAATGTTCTCCAGATATCATTTGGGGTTCTGATTCTGGAACACAGATACTGACGATCTTGCGAGTTTGTTAGGATTGAGGCTCTGAAAACCTCCTTCAATGCCAGTTCAGCAACCCTGTGCTGTATATTATGATAAAAAAAAAGAAAATAAAAAGTCCAGCAGAGTTCACAGGTCACTCCCGTAGAGAGAGCTTGCATTTGCTATAAATCCATTGGTGCTTCCAGTCTCTCTTGCTTTTGCAAGTTGACTGTCCCGTAAGATTTAGCATCAGAGAGCTGAAACTCTTTAGTGCAAAAATACCCCCCAAAAAAAGTCTTACAAGTCCTTTCCTGGAAAAATTTGGCACCAAGTGGGTGGCTAGCTCCTGTCTGATCTGTGTGTCAGCCTTGTAAAGGCAGCACCTAGAATGCCATCTGGCTTCCCTGATGGAGCAGAGGCCAGGTTCCAAGGAATGGACAGGGTAGCTGACTGGTGCTGGGACCCCCTGCTCCTCCTCAAGAACTCACATCCCAGATATAGTGGGCAAAAAAGGGCATTTTCTTAATTTTTTTTTTTTTAAAGTTAACCAGGGTAGTGGAATGGTGTGCTCTAGGAGAGCCCCAGGCTCCCAAATTATAGTGGATACACAATGACCCCACGAGGCAGGGGTTTCCCTCCTCCCTCCCACAGGGCACCAGACCAGAGGACTGGACCAAAGGAAAATACTGCATCGTGCATGGACTCAGCAGCATTCCCTCATTGTTCGCTAGTCACAGGCACCGAGCCTCTGCTTCTTCAGTGTTTGACAGACTGCTGATCCCACTGAAGATCTTTCACTGAGTCTCTCTAGGGAACAGAAGGGAAAAAAAGAAGATATTCACCAACTTTTTCTAATAAGCTACTCTGATAAACTTGGCCCCAGGCAGGTGGACCCGGTTTCTTGCCCGAGTGCTCTCAGTTGCTTGCCTGCACATGCTCGCTCTCTCTTGCACATCAGGTAAAACAAGGTGTGAAGGCTGAAATTCAAAAGGGGCTTCCACTCCAATGGGCAGGTGCCAGGTTGGAGGGTGGTCTGGACTGGAGAAACAGAAAGAGCTGCACTGGATTTTGGGCAGAACAGCAGGATTGTTCTACGAGGACAGCACAGGGGCACAGCAGTTGGCACATTGTTTAGTCTGACTGCACATGTGGGGTTTTTTTTTTGCTTTTTCTTTTAATGCACACTGCCAGCATCTGGACGAGGTTGGTTGGTGGCGAGGTATTTGGCTCTCATGCTGGAGGTGTACTAGAGGAAGACAAGACAAAAAACAAAATAAACAGAACAGAAATGTCAGAATGACTAAAGTAAACACAGAACCACAGATTACAACCACCTCCCAGCATAAGATGGTCTGTATTTACAGCAAGCATATCAAGGAGCTGCTAGCTCAGTCTGACACGGAAAGTTTCACAAGTCACTGCATAGTCCACTCCGAGTAACGTACTGTCAGCCTGCTGCAAGGATGCTGGCCAGGCCAGTGCAGATGGGCTAACGGTTTATCCACACGCTCTACACAGAAGGAAATCCAATAGTTATTGGGTCAAAATATGCCATACTTCGCCTCGGAGAAGAGAGGGAAATGGAAATGATGCAGATGTAAAAACCCACCTCACACCTTCAGCCCCGCTTAGTCATGTTGTTGCTTTCAACCATGCCAGAAAAGGAGGTTGAAAAGAGAATGAGTGCACACTGCATTTCTACATCGCGTTTTATGGCGATGAGGGCATTGGAAGACTGCATGCATCACAGATGGGCAGTTTGAAAGAGAAGTGTGGAAGAATGAATTTCTGGGAACAATTTACACCCAAGAAAGAAGAGATCCTGTCAGGCTGGAAACAGGGTGCCACCAAACAAGACAATACTAGCTAACAGCTATCAGCTGGTTAATAATCTACCATGGCTTGGGATTCAACCTGTGTACCATGCAGCAGTAGACAAGACTCCAGCTTGGGGGTGAGAAGAGGAAGTCAGAAAGATGACAGGTTGGTGGGGGTGAGGGGGGTTGATTTTTCTTATTTTCTTTTTTTATTCTAAGCAAGGTAATCCAAAACAGCTCCCAGAAGCTACTGAGGTAACATATGTCATTCAGCTTTGAATAACAAGCTGAAAAGCATGTAATACCTAGCAGATAGAACAAAAGACTTAGCCTCTTTATGCCAATGCGTTCAATGCCTTCATCATGACCACATTACTGCTTCTGGATTCTGCTACCATGATACTAACAACCACGCAATGAGGACAGCTATTTTATTCCTCTTTTTATACCAGCTGGAGCTTGAATAATTCTCTAATACCCACATCTTCCTTCCCAAGAGTCCTCTTCAGCACACTGAGATTTTATCACCTTTAAAACTGAACCACATAAAAATGCCGGTAAAGCCAGCAAAGAGACAACTGAAAAGCAGTTCCACACCAGGAGGTATAATTTATCTTGTCCACTGGGAAAGAACATTATGAGGCATCTTTAGGCTCTCAAAAGCTCAGCTGTCCAAAGGGGTTTTCAGAGAAATTAACAGTATTTTATCAGTTTTCCTTCAAAGACTGACCTGGGCTGAACCTCTGCACAATAGAAGAGAGAAACTGCTCCTTTGGCAGAGCTGACCTCATCAGCAGAAGATGAAGACACCTGTGGCTTATTTGCACATTCATCTTTTAATGTCTTCCATAATTGGAAAACTTTCTGCAGAACATGGGTCTGAATATAAAACTCAAAGCCCAGAAATGGCATCTATATTTAGAAGACAAAGGGTACATCTGTTCTTTCTCTTTTTAAAATGTATTTTTTTTGCCAGTGAGAAGGAAAAAGGCAGAAGATACTAAGCTGAGCCAGTTTATTGACTACATTCTATACAGTTTAACAAATGTGATTACTATTTCAGAAATAAAGTTTAGGGTATTATTAAAATATGACACTAACCCAACAGGCTCAGAGAGGCTTAGAAGTCAAAGAACTTTCTCACAGAGTAAGTAGGGCACGTTTCAGGTAGTGAAATGCTGAAATTACCAGCAAAGCATAATGCTAAGAAGGGAATCTTTTTCCATTTGTATTCTATATGTGACATGTGATAGGAGATGAGTATGAACAGAGAACTTACAGGTGCTAAGGTTTTGTAAGAAGTATTTAGGAAAAAAAAGTTATCTCAGACCATGGAAGGTGATTGTGACTTCCTGGACAAGTCATATAGGTTAAAGAACACATGCAACATCAACTTTTTTAGAGCATTAAAATCAAGAAGGGCCACTTGATGAACTGCATTTCAAGGAGGTACAAAGTACACCCATCATGGAGGGGGTAGTCAAAAAGAATTCACATCTTCCTGCACCAAGAAAACACCCCCCAGTCACTTAATTGTCACTAAAAGTAATCAGGAACATGAAATTTGGACAGTCAAGCAGAGGGCATTTCACACTCAAACCTACCTGCAATCCACCACAAGGAACAAATCAAGACTCATAGTAGTCAAGAGTTAGGGCTGATGTTCTCTCCTTAACTCAGGATTTTTTGTGCCTTTGTACCTCTTCCCATTACAGTTTGAACCAGTTACTCCTTCTGTTATTTAATGACCACGATAAGTGCGATTGAAACCTGGAAGCAGAGAGCTAACACTTCGCTGCACACCCCTCATAACCAGCACAGCTCTGCCAGTGCGCGCTGGATCTTCCGCCACTGTATTGGACTCTGTGTACAAACGCTTTACAGTAGTCCCTCATCCAAGTCCTTCAGCGCATCCTCTGCTGAGAGCAGAGGAATGACACTGTGGAATACAGAGATCCCAACATCTGGACAGGCCAGCAGATGAAGATGTATCAGCAGAAACTTGCCAGTCACATGGATATGAAACGAAACTATATTATCCATAGTTAAAATGACTAAGTCTTTAGATCCTTTAAAAAGTAATTCTAAAGACTTAAAGCCTGAGCACAATCCAGAGCGAAGGAGGTCTTGGATTCTACTCCAAGGTAAGCTGGATACAGTGCCTGACACAGCTATAAGGCACACAGTTGCATTTAGTTTCCTTTAAAGAGGAGCTTTCATAGAAGGTTAAAGAACATGCACAATGCATTAATTCTTCCAGTACTCTTGGCTGGAAGTACCCACATGCCTATACACCCTCATTTACCCTTTCAAAAAACAGCAGAGAGGACAATTTTCAACCCATACCTTCACCACACTGTCAGCTACCCTAAAAAGAGTGCTTGAAAGACTTCTTGTTATCATTTCTCCTGGCCGCCTGTGCCACAGCCTCTCAGTCACTTACCAGTCAGCTAAGACAAACACAGCTGATTGCACACAAGTTTTTATTTCTCTAAAGAAAAAAAAAAATAAAGTCTCTCCTTCACATTCAGCCTTTTTAAGGGTATAACTTTCATAGGTATGGTTTGCCAGAACATACTAGTTAGGTGCTTAACACGTATAGCCTGTGTACAAAGGAATCATTGGTTGCAAAAAAAAAAATTAATGGGAATAATCAGTTAATTTGAGAGACCATAAATTCTACCAACTCCTGTGAACTGTGCAGACCATAAGTACTTCACACCTAACTGAGCTATGCGGGTAGATCACTTACCATATGAAACCATGACTCCAACTATAAACCATTCACTATTTGTGGTTCAAAAACCCACATGTATCTCTCCTCAGCTACCCTGACTTTGATTTCCTGCCAGAGCTATTCAGGTAATGCAATAAAGACCAAAGCTTCTGGATTCAAGTTCTTAAAGGTTGATCCACCTCTCAAATAGCTCGAGCACAGTAAACACACAGGGTTTGGTGTCATTATGTATGGGAGGTACCAGATGCAGGGAAACAGCCAATTCCAGCCAGTGGGTTCTGAATTCAAAGCAACTCAAGTTTTCCAAGTCAAAAGAACAGAGGTTCTGTTTGTTTTGTTTGTTTTTAAAGTCTTTGAAGGAATTCAACGCCTTTTTCTTAGCCCTGCAGACAGCCACATTAAACTCTGGGTGTGACCTTAGGTAAACAGAAGACACGCAGACTTAGATCAGGTCATGTTTCAGCCCAGAGGAGATTTCAAGCCCAGAATGAAGACACTAGAACTTTCCCCCTCCACAAGCAATATTTTATTTCATGGAACAGACCCATCTAACATCACTACAATACCACCTGCAGGAACCAAAAAGCAGAAAAACCACCATAAGCTGACGTCCAAGAACAGTCTTTGCAAGAGTTAAGACTGAAGAAAGTTGTGACCATTTCAAGAGTGCTAGCACCATGCTTCAAGACAAGTTTGTTTGCATTCATGCACCATGGCAGAGGGCATCAAGACACCCAATTTAGACAGCACCCTTCCCAGAAGGTCACAAGGCAGGCAGACAAATGGCAAGAGGCAGCAAGAATGCAGACCAAGCAGCAACATGACAGAAAGGAATCCAATGCAAGGCTGACAAAGTCCCAACAAGAACAGCAGAAAGAAGGAACAGCAGGTCTATGGATACGTATTTCTGGGAACAGAATGTAAGATACAGGTTCATTGACTTCATGACTCAAAAGCAACAGGCCCTCCACTCCAACTGGATCAAACAAATGCCAGTTACTGTGTGACTGTAGTTCTCTTGAAGGGGCACCGTCCTGGTAGCTCTAATTATATCCTATATTCAACCAAGCTAAAAACCCACAAGGCCTAATACAGAGCACCTACTCTTCCGTAGCTTTGCCACAGACCACTGCAAGGGAAGAAACACTGACTATCTTGGAGAACATCAGCAACTACAGCCCATGAGGAATTCAGACAGTGAAATGGTACTAGGAGAGCCCTGCTGGCAGAGCCTGTGCGACATGGATGGGATGATTTGGACACACACAGAACAAACAAAACAGTAAGAGGTTTTGAAACAGAATGAAATAGATCTTAGTGCTTACATCTGGGTCTTTATGGAAGGCTGGGGTTTTTTGAACTTGCTCCTTTCTGACTTTAAATGCAAGGATAAAAGGAGAAGCTGCACACAGATCTAACAGGCAATGAAGTAACTCTTCAGGACAGGTCACCATCGCTAGCCAGGATCTTTCAACAAACTGAAAATCCTACTGAGGACCTTAAAGCATGTGGCAGATGGCTATCGGTGGTTTTGGGCACATGCTGTTATGACTAGTCAAGACAAACAGAACAGCAGCAGGTCTCAAGGAAAGCCAAAAGGTTGAATTAAGACAACCAGTCCCAACTGAAAAGCTGCTAGATTGGTTCTTGTTACTGCTAGAAAAGGGCTTCTTGCGAGGGGAGAATTTCTATTCTGCACTGGAAGTGCAAGGTTAGTTCTACATTTGGGCAGCACTCAGTACTACGTGTTGAAGCTGTTCTCAAGTACGGACTCCGAGTTGAAGCTGCTGTGAGCTAACCTTCGTGAGGCATGGGCGCCTATAACCCTCACCATGCGCACCAGAAGCTTTTGCAAGGTTGATACTGCTCCTTGAGTCTGCACCAGAGCAAAACTGACTTTAATTTTAACCTTTGGCAGAAGGGAATGGGGTGGGAGGTGCAGAGGGAAGGAATGTGAAGAAATAAAAGGCACTGGCCTGGGATAAACAGTGCAGGGATGAAGGGGGTGGTTGGGAGCGGAGAAGGGGTTGAGCAAGAAGGACCTTTTTTTCCAGTACCTGTTCCATTTGCGGGCGCTGTTACCAGTATGTCCGTGCACTGTCCGAGGGCTTAAGCTGCCAGCTCATATGGCTGCTACTGTCCATGGCAGCCAAATACAACTGTGATGACGCAAGAAAGAGAGAGAAAAAGAGAGTGCAGCCTCAACGTGCATGAAAAACACAGTGCAAGCAAGTGAAATGCTGTGGTGTGTGTCAGAGACAAGGTGGGCTCTACAACCCTAAAGGAATAGCCCTGTGGCAAGAAGGAGAAAACAGAAGGAATGAGAGAGAAAAAAAACAAACGAACAAACAAAAAGCCAGGAAAAGTAACGGACAAACAATGCAGCAGGATCACCACATCTTAGTTTTTACCATTTCTTCATAGAAGGCTAAATGGAATATATCAGCTCTGTCCACCCACTGGACATAACCTGTTTGGATGGTTATCCCCACCCCCTCCCTCCCAAAAAGAGGCAGGGACATGTGCATTGGTATTCCCTTTCCATCCCTCTCCTCCCACAGATGATTTGCTATGAAAAATTGCAAGATCTTCTGCCTCAGTATGGTCTCAGCCACCTGCTACGGAGAGCCGCGAATACAAAAATCCCAGAAAAGACCTTCCCTGCTGCCTGCCAATATGAGAGTAGACAGTATGTTTCTTCTCTCCACTGCCTGTCTACTACCACTATGATCCTCTAGAAAACACATTCATCCTATAGCCTGTTCCCTTCCTCATCCAGGGAGAAGCTCCCCTTGTCTATGTGAGCAATGATGCACTCTCCTCCTCCCCCAGCTCCTGTGCTTCCCTATAGCCCATACTGACGGCTGTCAAGTCAAAAAAGCTTATCTTTATCTACTCTCAGAAACCAGCCTAAGGCACCAGGAGTCAGATTCCCTCCCTCAGGGTCTTAACATAAACAGCTACTGAAGAACCAGCGAACTTCTTACATCTAAACCCTGGAAAGGAGTGACTTCTCTGAAGCAGAAGAGCTGTAGGGGAAGGGGAAGCAGGATCCTGGTCTACAAACACCGAATGAACACATGCTTGGGAGTACCAGAGGGACAGAGCCCTTCCTTCAATAGGAAATGCCAGTGGTAAAGCATTTGCCACCCTGTACTGGTGTACAACACATCAGCTTTTCTCTTGAGGACCATCTCATTGCTGAGAGCAGATAACACTACCAGAGCTTGCGAACAGAGCATCCCCGGGGCATGAGGAAAAACTCTTTGTGAAGGTTGAAAGCGGTCTGGCCAAGTATAGAGACAACAATCAACTCTCCACTTTTCCACTTTCTCTACTGCAAGATAAACTGGTCATTTTGAAGTGAAAACATGGAATGTGATGCCCCCTTTTCCACCACAATTCTCCAGCCTCCTCTTCCTCACTTTCCCACAGATCTGAACCATGCATCACAGAGTGTATTTTCTTCAGCTATAGCCGAAGACTTGTTCATTATTAAGCATGCTACTACTCATCCTCTGTAATTACACCACCAAGTCAGTGAGCACTGTGATGGTATGTTCTCCAAGTTCTGGTGTAAGGCTTACAGGATCCAGTGAAGGAGGGCAAGATTCATCTAGTTTTTACACATACCTGAGGGCAAGCCCGTGTTTTATCCAGCACACAGAAATGGCTATCAGGCCACTCCAAATACCAAGACCTTCCATGAAAGTTTATTTTTTTCCTCCATAGGAAATTAAATACAAAAATAATAGATTCTAAAGAAAGTAAAACAGTTGCAAAAAAAAAAAGATCTAAAAAAAAGAAATCTCAAAAAAAAAATACAGGTTTCATCCTACTATCCCTTTAGGGCAGATTAAGGAGAGAGGTTCAGCAATAACTCTGAACTTACTGTTTTAACAAGTTTCTTTTTAAACTTGAGGAATCAATGCCACAGATAGCAAGTACACTGCATGCAAGAGAATCATCCTGCTGAAGTCACCCACAGAGATAACCATGCATTTCAGTGGTGGCAGGACTGGGCCCATAGAATTACCAGTGTTAATAGATTTGAGTTTTATTCTTTTTATATGCAGTGTCCAAAGTAGCATAGAAGGGTTTTATTCCCCATGGCGGGTGAGACATGGCTTGTCTACTCAAATTGCTGCTATTTATGGGCCAGATCCTGAGTTTGGCTGCACAATCAGCTCCCTTGAGAGTATACAGGAGTGGTAAACGTGTGTTCCCCAAAGTTGCTGAAGCAGAGAGGAGCAGTAAAGAGAGACTTACTGAGGGAGGTGGGGACTCCCGGCCAATGAGCGGGGTATTCTCGCAACGGGGGTTCTGGAAATTTGCATTCTGGCTCCTAGGAAAGGAAGACACACATGGTAACAGGGGGTACGTGTCACACTTCTCTGGGGAAGGTCTCTGATGGTGACAGAGTATACACACCCCCAGAACTACTGTATCAGGGCAGATCCCTCAAAGCTCTTCTTACAGGCCAGGTAGGTCCCCCTTTTTCAGACAAGGGCACAAAACTAGCATTATTTATCCTCAGATTATGCACTCTCTACACTCTTATTCAGAAGAGCCCACACTGAATCATGTCAAGTGATTTAAAAATAGGTCTGCATGAAAATCTGCCTCTCTGCAGCATCAGAACTGCCAAGCTGCAGAAATGGAGATAAAATGAGGACAAAGTCTAAGGGGAAGAACAAAATGATGTGCCAGCCCAAAAGAGATGGGCCCTGAAGGTAGTTCAAGTGCGATCAGGGTTAGGCACTTCTGGAGAAAGCTCTGAAGATCCCACCTGGACTAGGTAGCTCTGGACTGCCACAGATGTCAGAGCTGACTGTAAATGTCGTGGAAGGACAGAGCCTGCATGTTTTGTCTTGACTTTCAGTCTCTCAGAAGGCTTAAAATCTTCTGGCAGAACTGCTCTGTCTGAAGAATTAAGTCTTCTAGGGATCAGAATCATTGTGTAATAAGGAGCCTGCAAAATACTTTCCTATTTCTTTTCTCTAGACAGATTTCTAAATCCTGCAGGACAAAGCTGTTCATATTTTGGAGCATGCTGCCTAATACAAGTCTTTCTACTGCAGCACATTTAAGCTGTTCCATTGTCCCAAAGGATGCCCATCAGGAAACATGCCTTTTGAGACTTTGGACAAAATCCTTTATCACTTCTACTGCTTGGTCAAAAGCGCCAGCCTCACAGAACTTAGTGACAGAAGAAACAGAGTGAAGCAACCTGGACAAGTCACAATACAGCCTTCTTGTCGGGATACTCACATGTACTCTGTGACGGGAGCATTGCTGACTGTGTGTGCTGCTGCTGGAATGCTGGTCTCACTGCCATAACTACTCCCACAGCTATAGAGGCTGGGCATGTGCACTCTGTAAAGATTATCGTGTGTTTGTCTACTCCCTTGAGCCGCTGATTCTTCTTCCCCATCATCATCTGAGCTTCTGCAAGAAGGAGAAAAAGTTCCTCCTAGAACCTTACAATTACCCCACATGTGGGGTTTGCAGGAAACCATGGTAATCCTAGGAACCTCCCAACCATCTTCCACACCTCCACATTTATACCCATTTGGGATGCCTCAGGGTGGCAGTGTCAAACACAGCCTACACCACAGTGACTCAGACCTCCCACAGATACCATCTGGACTTTTACACTGTGTGATCCCTTACAGACTCCCTACGGTCTTCTCTCGGGGCTCGGCAGACAGCACAGTTCTGCAACTGCCCAGTCATACAGCCAAAGGATGGACACACATCACTTTAAAACACAGCACTTTAAAAAAAGTAAAAAAGAGGCAGTGGGGGATGTAGTGCTATGCACCCCATAGAAAGCATCCTTCAAAATTGCAATCTGCGTCCTTCCATTTCTTGTTGCCATGTCCAAAGAGCTTTTACAGAAGTAGACTTCTCTGAACTCCCATTCTGGTTACAAAAGGTCTGCTTCATCTTCTAACTAAATTTCAGAAGCCTTTACAGAGGCTAAGTTGCAACATTTGTGTCTAGAGGCTTTCTCAGCTCAAAAATGCCAGGATTTTAAATCCATTTTAATGCAGAGCAGAACCAGTTTGCCAGCTGGTTCCTTCCCCCCTTCCCATAATACTCTCTTGTCCCTCCAATGTAATATACACTCCTATTTTATCTCTCTAATTGTGGGATGAAGCACCAAGATTTGAAATCTATTTTAGCAATGCTTGACAAAGCTAGTAAAACCATCTACACAAAACACTTCGTTGCTGGGGGAAGACAGCATGGACATGGCTAGAGCATCCCAAACATCACCTGCAGCTTCTGTACCACGAGGTGGCACTGACAGTTTATTCAGGGAATTACAGCCTGCACAGTCTCACAGGCAATGAAGTATGACATCCTGCACCTCCCAGAGGGAGACAGAAGAAGAAATGGTGCTCCAGGGAATGCAAGAGGGACTCCTTCAGTTCACAGCAGCAGCCTGAGCCTGCCGGGGTTGGCAGGGCAGGCAGCAGCCCACGTGGAAGGCAGCACAAGAATTAAGACTGTGTAAACCTCTCTCCTTCAAACAGGCAGACTACCATTCTCTTCTTGATAACGCTTCTGCGGTTGAACGTGGAAGAGGTAAGGAAACCAGCCGTTTTCTTAAGTGCTATTCTGACGCATTTCCCAAGGCTTTCTCTGTAGGCACTGCAGGCCTGGCAGGCTCTGGCTTCCTGCTATTGTTCAGGATGTTCCATTTCACTTTGAACCCTGAGCCTGGGCTTAGACCACAAAAGTCATGTTTTGGGACCAAAAAGAGAATTTGCTGCACAGTCAACTGTTCCTCTGCAAGAACAGAAAACTCAAAGCTATTTTAATAGCTGCATGTGGTGCAGCAGCCAGTCAGTGAAATGAAGGTTTGCTCGAGCCTTCTGATCAGCCTGGTTACCATCATTAATACTAGTTCCAAACAAGTTTGCTGTTAGACGATTGCCACTGGTTTGCAACTATCTCATCTGCCCATGCTGTTGCCAGCAAGGCAGTTTCCAGCGCCCTGGTGTGAGCAAAGCCAAGAAAGGCGAGTGTGAACTGCTTCTTATTCCAACTCTCTTCCCTATACTAGACCAAATGCCTCAAAGCAATTCAAGAGAAAAGGTACTTTACAGCAATGGCACATAGTTCAAGCTCTCTCTCTACAGCTATAATCATTCATCTCTGACACATAGTATCCCAGTGCAATAAGGTTCAGATGCAAATATGAACCACAGCCAGAGCAAAAGCCAATAGTTTTTTTTCTTCTGTTGGACCTGTGCTTATAAAGCTTCATCCCTCTCACTCCTGGGATCATATGGGAAAGATTTCCATATGCTCATGGGCACAAATCCAATAGCCAGTCTTCGTTAGGAAAGAACTCTACAACGCTACAGGATCTAAACCCTTTCTATACCTCTTTTGCTGCCAAGTGTGTGGGACGCTGCACACAATGGAACTGAACATGAGGGCTGTGACAAAGGAGAAGAGAACCAGGTAGATGAGGCCTTCCACTCCATCATAGCAAAAGCCCGTCAGAGCCTGGACGTAATCCTGGAGAGAGAAATGAGCAGAGTTTCCTGATCACTAGAGAGTTAACATTGAGCTCTAAATCAAAAGCCCTTCCCCTGGACTACACTCTCTGAAACAACTTAAGAGATCGTAGTCCCTTTTCCAGAACATATTTCTATTTTAATTTCAGGGACCTCAAATGTTTTTCATAACCAACCTAATCCTTACTTCCCCTCACAAAGCCCAGCTTGAATTTAGATGTGGAAATATTTTCAACCCCACACAATAAGACTTTAAGAGAAAAAAAAACAAACAACACACTCAGGGCAAACTTATCCACCCAACTTCAGATACCACATTTTTCATTAAGTCTCTCAGCCCCTTCACCATGTCCCATTGCCAAGAACACAAGCATGGACAAACCATCTCTCTACCTTTGGACATGCAGCTACTGCAACAGTCAGGCCATACCGTACTGCAGCTATAAGGCACTCCATGAGAAAGGCAACAAGCTATGAACTACAGAAAAAACCTGAAGGTCCCTGAAACCTCAGAGTTGCAGCTTGCAGTTGTATAAAAGCACATTATCTAGTTTCCTATGCTGGTCTCTATACAGAAGGCTAACGATCCAAATTCCCATTCTCCTTTCTGCTGGAGTCAATCAGTAAAAGCTGTTGTAAACTGTTTTGGCACACCAGAGATTTGAAACTCCAAGATAATCAGTATGCTACAGGCTCTACACCCCCTTTGTTCTTTCTTAGCTCAAGCCCAGTTGCAGAGTACTCACCAAATGCAGACTCCGACAGTCTACTAAAGCTGTCAGTTGCTGCAAGTTGATCTCTGTTGAATTTAAAACCTCCTGGATCCGCGTAAGATACTCCTGTAAGCGACAAGCTAGCGATTACAGCAAGGAAATGGCTTAGCCAGAGCTGATCTTGGACTTTGTACAAGGGTAAGGAAAGCCAGGAAGCACAAAGAGAGCAAACTTGAGGAGAGTTACCTTGGAGGTGGGGTGCTCTCTGCTTGCTGACCTCATGAGCTCCAGAACATCATCCTGCATTTCCACCAGAGCTTTATGACTTCCTGACAGCTTCTGCTCAACACAAAACATGCAATGTTTCAGCAATTCAGGCCCCATGCACCAGCAGAACTCTTGCTAAGTAAGACAAATCTTGCTCCCAAACACTAAAGCATCATCTGTATGAATGGTACAAGTTAATGTCTCAACCAACATGGGTGCAGCTGTGATAGGGTTAAGTTTGACTTTTACCAACCTGGAAGAAGCACAGACAGAAAGAAGAGGGGGAGGGAAGAGCCAAAAGAAAAAAAAAGAAAACCAAAACACATAAACATGCACAAAACCCATACACACAGCTGGGGCCAGCTCCAGGACAGAGGGGAAGGAGAAAGAAAAGACACAAAGCACTGATATTCTCACCACAGAGCACAGCTGGATTTTTCTACAAAATCAGAGGGCTGAGAAAACCAATGTTAACACTAGATGTTGTTTGTATTGGGGTGCAGCCTTCACATCCCATTACAGTACTCATGGGAATTTCACATCCTACAGCATGTCAGAGAGTATACTGAGCAACCAGAAATGCAACAGATGGCAACGGTGCATCATATCACAGCTTAAAGTGTTCTTACCCCACCCTCTAAAACAGAGGAAGACAAGACCTAAAAAATCCTAAATATAAGTGGTGAAGCAGCTGGTGTCTGCCAAACAGTGGGTGGTGTGGGTTCATTCTGGCCTCTGATACATAAGACAAAGTTTGGGATGGGCCCAGGTGCTGTTCCTCAGCCCCCACACGAAAGAATAATGACTCACATTTATACTTCAGGATGCAAACCTTTCAACATCCAAGGGATTTCAGAGGCGTATGTGAGAATCACTCCCCCACCCACAGAAGTGGCTGCATTTGGGGAGTGGAGTGTTGCTACTCTTTAACTCAAAAGAACCTGCAAGAAGAGCTTCAAAGCAGGAAGTATGTAGTTTCCCACCCCGGCATAAATTGTGGGTGCTCTTAGAAGAGCACCATGTAAACAGAGATACCGCGAACAAAGCCATGGTCCTCACCACATCACACATGGGCTCTTCTAAGAGGGCATCCTGGACCTGAAACTATGCAGGTAGTGATGAAGTTGGAAAAAACTGCTCACTAAATCTCAGTGCCACCTCTTGCGCAGCTGGAAAGTAGCTACCAGAGCTTTACCAACAGGTGGAGTGCTCTGAAGCTAACACCTTGCACATTGCTGCATGCTGGCATCAAAAGCCTTTAACCTGTACCCTGCAGGATGCTGAGAAGGGGTGAAGGGAGCCAGGAAGCTTACACTCACCTGCTGGAAAGGGTTGGGGTATCCAGCACTACAGGTCATGTAATAGCGGAGAGTATCTACAAAGACAAAAGAAAAGAAAGTCATGCTAGATACACCATTCCAGCTTTGTAGCGTTTTATGACTGCCACAAGGGAGATGTTAAGTTCTGAAAGCAATACACAAAATAAAAATGCAATATAAATGGAAATACTTCCCTGTCTCTGTGTAGGATTACAGTGCACAGATGGCACTAGAGAAAAGGATGTAACCTGCCTTTGGGGAGAACAGAAAGATTGAGTTGTTTTGGTGGGGTTTTTGTTTGTTTCTTTGAACAGTGAAAAGCACAGGGCAGCCTCACTTATATAGTTAGGTGAACCATCAAAAAAGTTTTATTCAGAAGTCAGCACTATCTGCAGTATAGTGTCAAAAAAAAAAAAGGAAAAAAAAGACCTCTTTACAACTAGGGATTCTTCTATCACACTGGTTTTAAGTGGTGTTCTGTAGAAGAACATAAGAAAGCCCTCTTCATTCAAGAAAATCATAACTTTCAGTAATATTTCCTAAAATGGATGGAAAACAACAAGTTCTTGTCTTTCTAACATGTACTAGAGATGAACAAGTAAATAGTAATCTGTTTTCTGATGGATTTCACTTACACACAATTAGATTTTAATTAGATGATTTAATTAAACTTTAACTAAAAGAGTGTATGTCATTTGTTTTGCATCCTTCTTTTGACTTATGCCAAAAAAGTTATTTTTGGTATTGAGTCAATACTGCAGACTTGATCAGGAAAGCAAGCTCTTGCCATGTATTAGGACACCAGGAACATGTTATCTGTTTAAGGGACCTCAGATCATTTGCTGGTAACATCCCGAAAGTTAGTCTTAATACTCAGTAGTTCTATCACTAATTGCAGCACAGTGGAAATGTACTCATAAACTTCCAGGTAAGACTGTTACAGTGCTCTGCTAGCAGCATCACCCATTTCCTTGAAGACATGGGGTTTTTCTCCTTACTTAGATGTGTATGAAACCAGCCTGGTGCCCTCATGAGCCCTCCACAATACCACACCAACTGCCAGCACACCCAAGTTACAAATCTCAGGCTTTCCCTGGCATTCTCAGTAACACTACTGAGGGAGAGAGCTCTGAAAGACTTGATCATCTAAATACCTTTAGATTATTTCTCAAACATTTACAGTTCCTCTTCAGATGAATGGGAAAGTGTCAGCTGAGCAAAAGCAAGGTGACATTTGCTTGGTAAAGATGACAAAAGCCCCAAAACACACAGACACTCTGCATTTCCACCCCCCCCACTAGCATCCTTTTCTCCATTCTTTTTAATCTTCTGCCTGTGACTTTCAGTAACGCATATTGCAGGCTGCAAAGGAATTATAATCAGTCCCAACTCAGAAATCAGTAAAAAGCACAACCACAAGCAAGCAGAGCTGTGAAGGAAGCAGACCTAACTGTATCCTGACTCTGCCGTGCTTCCCATAAATATTGAATGCACCTTTTGGCAAACCAACACACTGGAGACCAAGTGGTACAACACAGGCTGTCAGCTCCTGCACACTGGCAATGCAACCTGACAGCTGTTATTTATAATTCATTAGCCTACTTTGGGGCAGCTTCTGCCAGCTGCTCCATCTCCCCCCCCACCAACTCTTTCTCTGGGATGACTTACGTCTCCCCAGCCAAGCCTCTAAACAGCAATTAGCAAAACCTGGGCAGAGAGGAGGGCAGCAAGAACTGCTTTGTGTACCTCACTTCGGGCAGACCACACAAACAACTGTCCACAACTACTGAGCCAAGGAAAGGACTGCTCTTCCCAGGCTCATAAATCTCACTCAATGACTATGGAAAAATGAATTAAAATGCACCTGTGCTGAGAGAACAGCATAGCAACAGCAATCCACACCATCACACACGGTGACCTAAAGAAGCTGTGATCTTGTCACCTATTTATTTTAAACCAACAAAATTTCTCTTAGGCTCCCACACTGGTATCAAGTTTACATCACCTTTGTAAGTGCATGAAGTTGCACGACATACCGCTAACACATAGCTCTAGAAATGTTCCTGGAAGGCCTTCTGGATCATCCCTGGCGGGCAGATTACAGAGAGTCCCTGATATCATCATAGTTTGCAGTTTGTAAGCCCAGGATCAGAGATCGCTAGTTACAAGTGAAGCGAAAAGCAGTACAGTGAAATAAGTGCTTCCCTTGCCTCACCTTGGAAGACAGATCAACAAGGCTTCGCTGCGGTAGCACTGGCTTTGCAGCTGACAACTGTGACACACTGTACATAAAACCCGCTTTCCAAAACGGCAAAGCCAGCGGGAGCAGCTTTCCCCTGCACTGAACCCAGCGTGCTAATAGCTGCGGTGCTTTAAAGCTGGAGCTACAATGGCCATGAAGCTGCCCTAAAGTGATCCTGTGCTGCAAAGCCTGGAAATTAAGAGGAGTGTGACCCCTGCCTCCACACCACCAAAAAGAGCAAAGAGCAGGAGGCACGCCCACCAGTTTTAAACCCAGTGGAGGCTATCCTGCACAACACCAAATCTCACATTTCTGTCGAGAAACCAGCTACACTAACCCACCATTTGCACTCTGCTAACAGCTCCAGGCAATTTCTTTCTATAGTGATCCTTCTGGTGCATTTTCCCCTCAAGAAGGCTTCCTGAAGGTTGGATCTGATTTTTGAAGCTGGCCTTTAAGCAATCTACGGTACAGGAGAAGGGTTAGGCAGGGTCATATTTGGAGCTGCCTCTGCCTGCTGTTCCTGGCAGCAATCCTGACCTGCTCTCTTGGTGCACAGGCAGTGTGAGAGAGAAGGCAAGAAAGGAAATTACCCGAAATGCTTTATTTTTGCAAAGTCTGTTTTTCCTAGAAAGGAAAATAGAACTGCCTACTAAAGACAGCTTCAGCTGCTAGAACTACTTAGTGCTTCTGCAACCATGGAGACTTACTATTCACTCTAGAGCCCAGACAAAATGCAAAAGTGGCATTATGCACCTGCCAAAAGGCAGCGACAATATCTGTAGGGTAAAGAGCAATCAGAAAAAAAGATCCTAAGTTTTTTAAAAAAATCCCCACATCTAGAACAGTTTTTCCCAGCCCTTCTTCACCTCTACTTGAACATTCTCTCCACATCAGAGAAAGATGAAGCATATTGCTTATGATGTCAAAGGAAGAAGACTCTTTTGGCCAGATCTTCTTGCCCAGGTAACATGTTCTCCACTAGGAGCTTTGTTTCCGTAAGGCAACAGTCTCGACAGCAAAGGGAAGTACCTGCATAACATTTATATTTCTCCCATATACGCTGCTCTTGTACTGGTGAAATCAGTCCTCGCAAGCCTTCAGCAAAGAGCTTGTAGCCATCCCAAGCACCCTCCACACAAAGATTTCTGCTAATCAGGAGTCCAACTGCGCCACACAGCAAAACTCAATGCTGCTCAATGCCGACACCAGCTCAGCAGGATTCTCGGGAGGGCTCCTCTGGGCAAACTCTGTTCTGTAGTGCCCACGGAGCCCAAGTAAAAACCATGCAACCACCACATGCCCAACATGAGGTTTGGCCCTGATCTTACTTCTAGAGAAGTCAGGGAGGTGGTGGTGGTGTCAGTCCTCCAGTTCATTCAGCTCTGGGCTTCTGAGAGTGAATGAGAGGCCAATTAGAAGGTTGTGCACAACAAGAACGCTTGCTGCTTATATCCGAGCAGCTCAGTCTCAGCATCCAGCCTGACCAGCTTGGCTGGACTGGAGGTGAAAGGCTCCATTATCCATCCCCTGAGGTTTACAGTTCCTTCAGATGAAGCAAGTAGCTGTTCGCTATGCATATTTTTAGCAGGAGAATCTGGAGAAAGCTCTTCCTGTTGTTTAGACAGATTGTGCCTTTTTTTATTTAATTTTATGCAATAAGTCATCTGATAACAACAGATTATCAATGAAAAAGAATGAGACTAGAAGATGGCCTCCCGCTTTGAAAATAAACATCTTGGCTGCACCAAGTCTTTTTACGAGCAGCAGGAGTCGATTATACAGCCACTGTTCAACTCCATTGGCTTTATCTCAATTAATGAATTCTGTGTGAGTTAGGCACATATTATCAGCCTCTTCTGCAAAATGATTTAAGTCTCTCCTTCTCCAGGAAATCTGCATTAAGGCTCTTTGCTCCCATTCCTCCTCCTTTTTTAAATGCAGCCCATCTTATCTACAAAACAAGTACATCTCCTCTCCAGCTAAAAACATGACAACAATAATAATACACTTAATCAGATTATTCTCAGCTCCATTAATTCTATTTAGATTTGCAAACAGCAATTAATACACAAATAGAAATATTAACATACTAGTTGCCCAGTATTCACCACAGTTATTTTTCTGTGAAAACGACTATAACCACCACCACCAAAAAAGCACTGCAAATATGCAAACCTAGATGACTCAGTCCTACTCTGCAATGCCAGAGCATAGGGCTGGCATATAAATATTACATTTAAAAACAACTAAAATTAGTGATATAAGAGAAAAATTGGCCCAGCATTACAAAGCTTCTTTAGATTACTTGTTGGTTCTTATAACCTTAAAAACAGATGGCAGCACCTAACTGATCATACTATACCCCAGCACTGATCAGAAGCAGACACCTAGGCAAGACTGAAAACATGAGTGCCCTCTCAGCCCAACTTCAGCTCAAGTGATTCCCAAGGGAAATGCGATTCCTGCATACACGGTAACTCCCAAAGGATTGTCTGCCACAGACTACCCAAGCCCCTCCACCCACTCACACCTTCTCTTAGTCATCTCTTTTCTGAACTGAAAAATGCATGGTTGGATAGGTTCTGGTGAAACTAGCTGGAGCAAACAAAGTGTTTCTCCCTCACCTGTCTATACCGCTGTTAATCTCAGAGAGCACCACGCACAGAGCAGAGGCAGCAAACCAGAGTGTGAAGAGTCCATGCACTAGAACTGGGAAACTTCAAACAGGGCATCTTCCTCCGAGAGGACAGTATCGGTGCTGGCTCCCAGCTGCCTGCCCTGGGCTCCTCAAGCTCATTCCTCTTGTATAAATCTACCGATCACAAAGCAGTTGCTACAATTTACAGCTAAGCATATTAAGGGATACGAACACTTATTTCAGATTTTTGAAGATATTTCTAAAGAGCCATTATTGGAATTAAAGTCTCATGGAATAGTTCCACACTGCAGTCCTTGTGTCGTGATTTTCCTTCCTGCTCAGGTGCATAGGACAGTCCTGACACTGGGGACCACGAGCTATTTCTACAGCTTCCTGATCATAAACTATGACACAGCAGTGAAAATCCACATGGGAAGGCAGAACATTGAATCACGTCCCAACCAGCTGTCTAGTGCGACAGCAGGCTCAGAAGTTAGACTGATTTCCTTCTGAAAAAAGGAAAAGGCACTCACAGAGGCTCAACGGCTGCCTATGACAGCAGGGAGCTGACACACCAGCAGCCCACGGAAGGGGCCACCCTTCCAACTCAAGCCTGTGACAACACCTGCTCTTCCTCCTCTTCAGCATTTCGCTTAGACCCATTCACTGTTATTTACGGAGCCTTAACAACTGTTCTAGCTGGCGGTGCTGCCAGCACAGAGCCTGATTTCACCCAGGGGAGCTGACTGTCCCTGCTGGGGGAAGCAGGAGGAGGGACAGGAATGTCAGTCCTGCACTCACCATTAACCTCTACATGAATGATACTGATTAAAGAAAAACTGCAAGAGTCAAGCAGACAAGGACAAGTGACACGCAGAGAAGTAGCACAAAGGGGCACTTCTTCAGTTTCCCAGGGTCAATGTAGTTGTTACCAAACATGCTCCTGAACTGATCTGGGTTACCAAATTATTACAGGCACAACTGGCATTAGCATCAGATATTTCCCCTTGGCCTCACTGACCCGTTTGCCTCCTTGAACAACTAGGAGACTAGTGTGGTACCTGAAGCCACATCTTTGCCGCTTTCACAGCCAAGAGAGGATTGTCATCTTGTGCAGTGTTAGACACTCATTCTCTTCCCTTATTGCATTTCTTTGGTTTTGCTCTTTGTAGAGAGCTGCCTGGCTCTATCTCCTGCTTCCCAGGAAATCAATATATAAGGCATTACAAAAATAAGCTGTAGGGTGGTAATACCAACCTGTACATACTCTTTTATACTACATTCTGCCTCCAGACATAAACATTTCTTATTGCTTGCAATCTTTGCATCCTCAGCCATAGCTATATACCCAATTCCTTATCAGTCACTTGCACAGGAAGCAGCAGCATTGGGCTAAGCACATGGCTATACGTTAGATTTTCTGTACACAGGGCAAAGATTCTCTGATTCCAGTAAATAAGAACCAAGAAAAACAGATGGCTCCTTTTGCAAACCAGTGTCACTGCTTAGTTGGGTTTTATCACACACAGAACTATATAGAGGAACTACCATGGGGAGAGAGAGTAGAAAACTTAACTTTGTTACCTAAGCAGCAAACTCAGCTCTGAAAAATATCTTTCCTTTTTAACACTAATGGTATCTCTACTGTCAGGTGACAGCTGAAGCCACAGTACCCGGTGTCAAAGCCAGTCCCAGCACTTACCAGCACTAAGCACTGCATTTTCTTCAACTACTTTGGAGACATAAGCATCAGGGTTAATACAGAAGTCACTGGAGCCCTAGACAGATAAAAGACAAAAGGGAAAGGGAATATCAAAGAACACCAGCATAAACGAGCAGTTGAGCCAGGTTAACATCAGGGAACCCTCAACTATAGGGGCGTTTCAGATGCTGAAGTCTGTCATCATCATTCCCATTGTTTCACACAACTGCAGCAGCACTGGAGCACCAGCTAACACCACACCATGGAGGAAGCAGGAGCTCTGTACTTTTCATAGATGCAAATTGCTAGGACAGCTACTTAGAATGAGATGCACTATGGAACAGGCACAGTGTAAAATTAATCTTGTGCCTGATAAACCTGCAGCAAAGGGCAAACAGGACTTGGATCAGAGCCACTTACCACAGCGACAGCCAACTCCAGACCCAAGGATCCCCAGCTGACAATCAGGGCAAACACCCCAAGCAAGCACACCCTGTGGGAGAGAGACAGATGGCAGATGGAGCAGCTCTGATTTCAAGCAGATCCTTTCACAAGATGTATTATTTGGAGTCCAAAGCTATAACCAAACCCAAGAAATCATCAACCACTGTATCTTCAGATATATCATCCAATTTTACATGTCATAGACAGCAGTAACCAGAGAAATTTATGTCCAGTTTTCGGTTCCCACATTACCTGGCCCTGGGGCTGCATGGGAAGGAAAAATAGGGTGGCAGCAAAGTTTTATCCTGCACTTCTAGCAGGGAAACCAAACACACCAAGACACAAGGGTAGCTGTAGGGAAGGCAGATTGGCAGATGGATGACTACAATCCCATCACTTCCACTATCCCCACGTTGGGCTTTACTTTCCAAGTCCAAAGATATTCAAAGGAAAATATCCCATATAAAAAAAACCCCTAAAAATGTAGCGATACAAAATTGGACAAACCCATCATGTTTCTAGAATAAATGAGTTTAAGTGTAAGCACTGCACAGCTACAGACAGTGGGAGGGAACACTCAGCCTGTGCTAGGACACCTGACTTGGGTTCCAAGCTGCGTGCATCCGAACAGCACCTGAACATCCCACACAGCCCCCGGAGAGACAGTCACCTGCAGGCAAACAGCTCAGAGCAACAATTTCTGTGCCTACCGCTGCCATCTGAGTCCATCTCTGCACGGATTTAAAAGTTTTGTTCTGACAGCTGGACCTCATTACGGAGAGAAATAGTAGGAGGTGTCTGCTATCAAGCAGACAAGGCAGAAGGATGACAGAGCAGTCGTCTGGGTGATGCTCAGCTAGCATACACCAGTGGAAAAGGCTTTTGAACTTCCCCAACCAGCACATTAACTCTTCACCTTTGCTGTCAGCAGGAGTGCCAGAGATATTTAGGTCGAAGTGCTCCTCAGCTCCCTCAGGTATGGGGATGCAGACTAATAAGCAGTGTCATTTTAAGTATCCCTGTCTTCACAGTAAAGGGACACCAGCTTGTTCTCACAGGGATGCTTTCTCCTCCAGACTGAAACACAATTAGGTTCCACCCCACCCACCCCGAGAAAAACAAAACAAAAACCTGTTCATAACCAAGACAGTCTTTATTCAAGCCCCGTGCAAGCATCTCTGTGAGGAAGGGACATGCCTCTTTTCTGCTACATTTGTCTCATTGAAGACTAGAGCTTTAAAAAAACAAATCTATGGGCCTACATTAAAAAAAACCAAACAAACAAACAACTATCCCTCAGTCTACCAGCTTATTTTAATTCTGAATAATCCCCATTCTGTGAATGGATCTGTGGTTCATCTTGCAGAAGTAATGGAGCTTCACATGGCTGACCTCTGTGCAGCACTCTGGAATAAGATGGCTAAAGACTTTATTATGCTTTTTCCAAATGGATACAAAAATTACCAGCTGTGGATCAGGAAGGTTCTGTGGTTTTATGACACAAGGACAACACGGCTTGGTGCCTCCAGCTGTGCATGGTAATCAGTTCAATAAGGTGCATTTGCTGTTTCACTTTAAATGAAGATGACTGGGTCAGTAACTGATTGCTCGGCTAAAAGATCTAAAACTGGCATTTCACCATCTTGCTTGGCTGTGATACACTTGCTTCTTTATGCCATGTGCTCCCTTTGGGGAATGCCTGAATACAAACTTCTGGCTAACAGGGAATGAGATTCTAATTTAAACCCTGGGTTTACCATCTGTGTGTACACTTGGACTTTTTGTCTATATAACCTGCCAGGTATTAAGTCATCTGGCAAATAATAAATCTGAATATGCATTCCAATTATTAATGGCATCACCACGTACCAGGATAAACTCTTGGCCATGTCGGTTGTCAAACTGTCACTGTGTTTATTATACCGGTATCTTTGCCAAATATGCCAAGATAAACCAAACTACAGGATAGGGAAAGGAATATTTTTTCTTGCAATGGGGCCATGGCAGCATTTGCAGTGCTTTTTAGAAATAGATATGCATTAATATTGCGGTACCAAGGCAACAAGACTCCTCCTCATAACTGTACAAACCATTGCTTGTTCTCAGTTTAACATCTCTTCAGGTGTGACAGACAAAGGTAAACAAAAGCAGATCGTGACACAAAAGCATGTTACCAGGCTGTGTAGACACATGTAACACTTATCATCCATTAACAAATGCCTTCGCAACCGCAGAGAATTAAAGGGAGATGTTTAAAGACAGCAAGTTTAAGGGAGGATGTTCATATTACTATCTCCCAAGCAGAGGCTACCAATGCTACCCAGCAGAAAGCAGGCTGCCCAGATGAGTTCCTCAGCTGATGTGAAAGCCACGGACACCAGTACCATTGCATTGGACAGGGCAAGAGCCTTCCTGTGAACATTTCTCATTTGTAGCCCTAATCCTATCCTACAAAGTCTCTCTACATTAAGAGGCAAATTTAAGATGTTCAGTCTCAGAAGTCCTTGATGGCAACTGACAACAGCCTAGATGTTTAAACTAGCACGTATTTGCATTCAGCTGGCCTTCCTTTGCACTGTGCCTGGGTCGGAGGACTTACCCCATAAGAATGGCCCTGGAGTTTCTAATGAGCCCAAAGAGCACCAGCAAACAAATCAGGACGTTGAACAGGAGCAGGCCCAGGTATCCCAGCCACCTGCAGCAAACAAAACCATAGTCTGCAAAGGAAAACTCGCGTATAAAAGTCAGAGAACAACACACTAGCATGACTCATGGGAAAAACGTAGCCCTTCTTTTCTAAGTAAAAAGCCACCACTAATGATTCGTCTCCAGAGAGCTCTAGATATTTGCTGTGTCTGGAGTCAAGGCAGGTAAAAACATTTACACAACACGGCCAGCATACACAGTTTTTGAGAAATGAAACAGCTAATCTTGTTCTAATGTGACATTATATGCAACAGGACACCACCAGGTGAAGAAGAGGCATTGCAGCTGCTTGAACTACCTAGACATTTGTCAGAAAATGCTTCAGTTATTTATTTCACATGGGTGGATAGAGAGATTTTTTTGGGGGAATACAGTTGATGCAATATTTTATTCAATATGTTTAACAAAAAGGAATGTTAGGGTGTGGTGTTAACTTACAGAACTAGTGCCATTTTCTACTCTATTTAGTTAATGTGTCATACAACCACAATGCACTTATTAGGACACAACATTAGCCATCTCTATGGATACTTTTTTCCCCCCAATGTCACAACACAAGATACAGATTGTGTACATTGAGAATAAATTTCCCTTCAACTGGTAGTAAACATAGTTAAAAGAAAAGTTGTTGTAATGCATTTTGATTTAAACTGAATGCTGTAAGAAATGAATCATCTGGGTGGGCCAACAGCACTCACAGTAATATACACAGCCTTTGGCTCAGCTACCCAGACCACACACACCATTGGTGCAAAACAGGCAAAACCAGATGCTACACCACAGCATGCTACACACCTGTACCAGTCATAGAGGTCAATCTGAATTGCCAGCTCCTCCAGAGACAGCTCTTCATTCTTCCAGAAGGGGATCTCAGTTGTTTGCCTGACCAGATCGTCCAAGAGACCTTGCAGTTTCTGGACAACATGCAGGTAGTCTGTCTGCTTTGTGAACATCTCCTCCAGGACGAGCAAGTTTGGTTCCACTGTTTGGTTCAGGGCCACTGCAGTATCTAGTACCTATAGTATGGGAAAGGAAAAAAAAAAAAAAAAAAGAGAAAAGTAATTAAAGGACAGGAAGTCAAGGAAGTAAAAGAGGATTCATTCTTACTAGCAAGTCATGGAGAGCTTCCAGACTACCAGTCCTCTATCTTAAGAGGCTCAGACTGCTTACCCTTCAAAAGCAACTTATAAGTATCTATAAAGTAGATTGTTTGTAAGTAGTCCAGAGATGGCATCTCAGCTGAGCCTTTAACACGTACACATTTTGCAGCCATCAGGGTTGCAGAATGATACCATGAAATTAGAGGTAGCACAGGAACTACTGATTGTACTAAAATTATACATTTTACTAAGAGACTTGTCTGCTTTGGCCTGCCTCCTCTTTCAGGCGTGGAAGAGAGCTGATCAGAAACTGTTTTTAAACCTAGCAGAGAGAAGACTTCATTTAACAAGCTGTGCTTCCTTCGATATTTTTAGAAGAGCTGAAGAAAGCACCACTCCATTAATGGAAATTTTAGCACATCTCTAAGCCCAAAGACTAACAAAAAGGAAGAAGAGATACAGGCACAGCCAGATTCAAGACAAGAGGTGCTGAGCGAGCCTGCTCATTCCCACACTCCCCATTTGCTGGCATGTCTCCCCTAGCTCTTACCCGGTCTTGGACACCCGCCACAGTGCGGTTTGCATGGCGTAGCGAGTACGTCAGCCGGTGGATGCCGTCACTGGTCTCTCCATTCCCATAGAACCCAACAGCAATTCCAGCGCTGGAGGGAAAGAAGGCAAGAAAGAGTAGAGTTAAAGATGAAAGGCAAGCTATAACAACGCACAGCTTACCTCAGCTTCACCCTGTGTAGTCACATCAGCACTTCCCATGGCAAAGGAAGCCGTGTGTCTCCACAAAGGGTAGCTGGGGTAGTCATGCTCCTCAGCAAACACACAAAAAAAAATCACCTAAAAACATTCACCTGTGTTTTCCACACAGCCACCCATTCTCTATATAACATCCATATGATGAACTGCAGAACACCATCCCTTCTCAAGACATACATTTCATTTATGGTACAATAATGAAATCTGTTAGAGATCTCTTAGAGAGTTCAGACCTAGGCACAGGCAAACAGGAATCCAGCCAGCCAAGCAGCTCTCCAGTGGCTCCTGCAAGGGGAGTGGGTGCTACCACTGCCATGCCAGGAGATGCACTCCTCCTCTGGGCACGAAATATAGATTGTTTCATCACATTTTTAAAAGCAGGACGCAAAGAGCTTGCGTTGACTACCTACCCATGGTAGTGGTTCCTCTAGCCGTGTTTCCCATGCCCTCTTCTCTGCACTGTGAAATATCTATGAACATCATCTATCTTGATTTATCTTCCCATTAGAAGCATTTGTGTCACACAGATTTAGAGTACTGGGAAGGAAGGCTTAATAACTTACTGGGACAAAAGGCTTATTTATTTTTAAAGCAAGGGAATTTCAAGCTCGCAGACACAATTCAACTCCAGCTGCTTAGCAAATTACCACCTATCAGCTGATTTGCCATAACTGTCCACACATATCAGTCTGCCCCAATTATGAAGTAAACCACATTAGCTTAAGCCTCACTTAAGGGAGGAAGATCCTATAAACGAGTTGTAACCAGGAGATTATCTCACCCAAGTCAATGATATCTGCTCTATTAAGACATTGCTACAGGAACTCACATAACTAAACTCAGGGCAAACAAACATTACCAAAACACAAATTCCCTATTCCTGTGTCATATTTACCTTCAGAGCACCCAGGATCTTTTCTGGGAAGGTTCTCAAGACACCAAAGTTGTGTCTGTGTAGTTTGGAAAGGAAGGTGGTGGTGGTTTTGGTGTAAATCTAAAGTTATTCAGGATTAAACACTTAGTTTCTTCAAACTTTGTGCTTGGGTTACAGCACTGCCCTCACAGAGTTGGTTTGAAGGAGAAATAAAAAGAGAAAGGAAACAAGTCAAAAAACAGCTTTCGGAACAAGTAAGCCTAGTGCCTTTGTTTAACAGGAACGGTCACTAAAGGACATTAGGCATTTGTCATCACCATCACCACCCGGCTGGGAGATGAACCCAAGCAGGCGGACAAGAGTGGGCTTTGTCTAGGTAACAGACCCTCTCACAGGTTTGCTCTGACACACACACACCCATCCGCAGTCCAAACAACCGTTCCTGCTTTCACACCTTTCCTGCACAAAGACAGCATCCATTCCTCCCTTCCTGGGCTCATCCACTTCAGAAAGAGTGAGCAGAACGATATAATTCACTTGGTTGCATTTCTACTTTCTCCTCATACATACAAGAAATGGAAGCAAAAAATCACACACTGGAAGCAGATTCACTATGAAAATCTGTGTCAGCCTCCAATTTATAGATCTCCATAAATTACAGAGAGCTTGGCTCATAAAAGCCTCAGCTGAAGCGTCTTCCAGGGACAGCCGGCAGCCTGCATCACACACAGAGAGGCACCAGGTATGTAACACTTAATATTTAGTGTTAATACAAGAAATCAGCCTCTTTCTTCATGAACACCATTCCTCAAACATTTTCCTAATGCAAACGGTGTTGATAACTAAAGAGAGAAAAGCCCTCTGCATTCCTCCCTGGTTGCAGCTATTATCAGAGCTTGATAACACATGCCTAGGATGCGTGGGGGCGGAAGGGACAAAAAAGACACACACCCCCCTCCCTGTGAACTAGAAAGATTACAGATCCAGAGCTATGCCCAGGATAAGGCAACTCAGCATCCCATCGTGGCAATTACAAACCTGTGGCTTGAATTTCCCCTTGTCTTATCAGAGCAAACATTCAGACAGACCCTTTCACTCTCCTGAGCAGGATTAAAACTTTAACAGTTGTTTCTATTATAGACACTAAATAAATTCCAGAACATTCTTGACATTGAATATGCAGATCTGACCCCTTTAACTGGTGAGTGATTTTTATCCAGCCTGTTACAGCTACTAGAAGCTCATTCTTTCAGCAAAGGCTTGGCAAGTGCCCAAAACCTGCTCCTTGGCTCTTGGTATTCCCAGCACAGTAGCATTGTCTTGGTGGAAGACTCAAACTCTGAAGTAGCAGCAGTTATAAAGATGCAGGACAACTGTACATCAGCCAGTTTACTCAAAAGTACTATTTCTTTATGAAGTCCTAGCAATTATGGACAAGTGACTTTAAACTGATTGCCCTTTCCAAAGCAGAACCACACCAGCAGCCATCCTCGTAGGCTTCCTATCCAGCCCTGTACAAACCACCGCTTCAGCCGCCCTCAACCCTCTAGGCACAGTCCTACTCCTGAAAGAAAACACTAGAGCAACAGAAATTGGGATAAAAGCCATTTAATTCAAGTAGCAAATTCCTCTAGACATGCATATCACATATTCACTGGAAACTACACATAAAGCATTAATTATCCCATTACTGCCCAGCAAAAGCCCACTCTGCATTCACGCCCTGTGCAAGCAAGAGGCACTTACACAGCCATTCTTCTCCTAGGAGCAAGCTGTACAGTTTTGTGGCAGTTCTCCTTTCTGTCGCGCTAGAGAAGGAAGAAAACCATCCTCAAAGCCCAGAAGCCCAGGCTGGGGGCAGCTGCCCGGATCCACGCTGTAAGTGAGGAGGGACAGAACTGAAGGGCAGGCAGCAAGGGAACGGCCGGTGGGGAAGGAGAGAACCACTGCTATTTAGTTTTCTGTTTGCATTTGGCTTCATCTAAACCCAACAGTTGTTTGAAACCCCTGCCTACACACACTGGTATAAGTTGCTATTTTTTAAAGCAGATTTAAGGATTTGCACTAGTTTTTAACTACCTTTTATTCGATTAAAGGGAAATGGAGGGACTCCTTCTATTTAAGCTCATTCTTTTAAAGTAAAAATAGATCAACTCTTCTTAACCCAACAGCATAAGTCCTTGAGGTCAGCACAAACCACATGTCTTCTTACACAAACCCTGGGAGGCTCAGCAGCCTGAGATACAGCAGATCCATCTCCCAGTACAGGATGACAAAATCCTTGCCCAATGGGGAAGCCTGCATTTCTGTCACGCAGCGTGGATACAAGAACAGCATTCCTGAATGACACAGCTTTTTTCCACCCTAGCACCCTCTGGAAGATACTTCAACACATTTTCAATGGTTCTATATAAGAGTCATCTCCACTTCTGCTATTCTTGCTTCTGTCACACTCCCCTCCCTAGTGCACACACCTCTCCTCCTGAATCCACACCATCCCATCCTCAATTCCCCCTCCTAAACCTACCTTTCTCAGTCTCCTGTCCCTTACACTACACCCACTTCTCCTCTACCTTCCTTCTCACTCAGACTTTTTTGAATAAAAACCTTAAAAAAAAATAAAAATAAATCAATCTACCAAGCATTAACAGGCCACTTAAAAAGTTGCTCCTGCTGTTCAATATTGCATTTTAAAAGCTACTTGGCTACTCAGTCATTTTGGTAAATTTTAGGTAACCCACTTATGTTAAGGCAAGAAAACAGTGCACTCCTGAGCTTAACACTCTCATCACCAGTGCACACCCCCAGAAACATACTAGAGAGAGACAGCACACTATAACCAGCTCATCAAAGAGTTATGTGACGTGAGACAGAAGAGCCACATGCCATGATTTCTATGTATTCCCACGGATACAACAGTATGATTTGAATTACTGCAAGTTGTGTATACACAGTTCAGTATCACTTTTCAGCAAGACTTGAGAAATTCAAGTCTGGAGAAGAGCCTTCCTGTTGTTTGTTTGCAAGAGTCACATGGGCTTAAGATGTCCCCTAATAAAGAACCAGAAAAGAAAAATCAAGTGTAATTACAAATTAGCTTGCAACGCAACCGGCAAAAAACCATTTGCTGGATTATGTAAGGTACACCTGAACAGCAGAGCGTCAATCTGATACAGAGCGCGTACACACGCCTTCTGGCGGAGAGATCCTCCCGTTGTAATACCCACACACAGACAGTGGAAACCTCTCTGGGTACCCAGCCACCACTCTGAAAAGATGAACACTAGCCATTCACATCACATCCTTAGAAATGAATAATCTAACTACACCAAGTCATCTTTAATTACAGGAACTTCATAAGGAGAGCCCTTTTTAGACTTCATGTTCTCAGGAGGAATGTTAATTTGTCTGTATAATTACCACCTTGCACTTTCGCACCAAGGGAAAGTGCTATTACTGGCACTTGAGAAAACAAGTTTTCACCATCTATTTCTGCCCATTTTTTTTCAGGTATCTTCTCCATGAGGCTTCCTACCCACCTTTGGAGCCGAGCTCCCTCTGGGAGAGTTAGGGTCACCTAACTGGTGGATGAGATGATTTATAAGTCAACTCCCCATATGCAGAAACTGATCAAAATTAGCAAGGACTAGAAATGAACTACGTATTCAAAGAATAACTCAGGCAAATCCTTCCTGCAGCTTTGTGGCTAGAGCAACTGGGAAGACTCAGAGATCCATGTTGTTGGAGAGCTCCTGTTAACCAGTTGTGCCTTCCTGCTGGCTCAGTATTTCCTGATGAGCAACAGGGAGAATGCTAAGTCATTAGGAAACAGTGATCCACAGCACTCTGTGTGATTCACGGTACAAACAGCCCTCTGGGATTAAGTACTACCTAGATAAGCACGAACTAGGCACAGCTGGACTTAACCAGAGTTAACTAGTTCTCAGCTAGGAAGACAATAGTCTGCTTCACGGTACTCAGACAGACCAGACCAGCTGCTGTTTGGAATCTCTAGCTGCTCCACCATCCAAGCTACTTCTCTCCCCTCGTATACAGTGCTACAAACTGCCTCCCGGATCAGCCTGCTGTCAGACAGACATTCAGAATCGCCTTATTCCCCATCAATCTGAAACGTAACAGCATCTGCCAGTCTGGCACTTCCGCTATGTGCGACGCGCAGCTAGGATAGGATATATCCAGGGAACTAATCTTTAACTGTTGGTGTCTAACTGGGACTTCCTGCTAGCACAGATTAGATTCCTCGCTTGTCAGAAGCTGTATCTGCATTCCCAGCCAGACGCTGAACACAGCATGCCACGAAGCAGGGGTTTGAGTGCAGTGTTGCGTCCAGCTGCTCTACGAGGGACAGAAAACTGACCTTGGCTTTGCAGGAGAGCAGCAGCACTTGGACAGCACCTGCACGCACCACGGATGGTACCAACCTGCTCAAGCACATCGACTTCAGAGTGGAAATTACACACCACAAATGAGAACCAATGGTTCAGATTTTGAGGAAGCCTAAATAGTTTTTCAGCTTGTGGACTTGACTGTGAGACACAACAACTTTAGCAGAATTTATATGCTGACCTTCCAACTTTAAATTATTGCATGCACACTCTGGGAGACATGCTCCTTCTCACCCTTTCTACAATTAAAAACAAACACAACTATCACACTCTGCAGCAGCTGTCTTGGACACATATGCTGCATAACGATAGCTAACAAGAGCCTGTAGCAGCAGCACAACTATAAATAGTATTAGCTAGAGCTTCTGTAAGAAAGGGTTAGGACCACAGCACTTTCAGTGGATTGGAATGGATGCAGCTGAAGCTCTTGAGATCACTAAAAAGAAAGGTGAATGAGGTGGAGATTTCTTCTTTGCAAGCTGTTCTCTAGTTTGTCCTTCCATTCCAGGCATCTACTTGCAGTGAGCAATGCATGGTTGAGCTCCCTGCAAAGACAGCAGGATTTGTTAGTGCACCAGCTCTCCTCCTCAACACTGAGCCCCTGCCTCTGCAGGCAAATCCATCCCCAGATGCTAAACTCACAACGTAATGTCTGCTCTGCAGTGTCGTTCCAGTACTTCAGGGGTTTTCTATTCTCTTAAGTATGTGCCTCAAAAGAGCAAATACACAGATGCATTAGCAGCACAATCTAGCCCTTGAACAGCTAAGCCTGGCCTTCAAGGAACACACCTCTGAAAAGATCACGTACCAGATCCACCACCAAGCTAATATAAAAAGCAAACCATGAGACACTGCAAAATACAATTGTCTCACTACCTCCTTCCTGAACAGGCAACTGCTCCCAGACCTGCCAGCCCTGCAGAGGGGCAACGAAGACCACCAGGAGCCTTGGGAAGAGTAGATGATGCTTGGAATTGGTAAGAAACACAGTGCTCAACCTCAGGGCACACGTCCATAGAGCTCAGAGTAACCATTCTGCCCAAGTCAAAACAAACTAAGCCTAAGGCTCCTTCCAGAAGTTTGCAAACGTGTTCCTGCTTTCAGATGCCCCACCATTAACTTTCTAGGAAATGGGATCCTCATCTGCATTGACTAAAAAGACCCCAGCAAACAAACAAAAAAACCCACTAGAAACCAAACAAAAATATAAATTATTTCCTTTTAACCTCTTCTGCCCATGTTCACTACTGATTATTTAATTTATCTGGTTTTTCAGCAACCCTTCTTTTCACCCTCATCTCCAAAAGCTTCCATTGCTCAGTCATAACGCGAAGCACTGCTGACACCAGCACCATTACAAGCAACCCTTGGAGATGGCACAATAGTGCAGATAATGAAATGCAGCAGCATCTTACACAGGCTGCAAAATTTGAATGTCCACTCCAAAGACCAATAGTTCCAAATTCTAAAGAATAACCTCTTTCTTACTACTCTCCCACATAGTCATTCTTTTTGGACACCAGATTTTAAGAAATCTCCATCTAGACCTGATAAATATTTCAGTTGTACCCGTCCTATTTAAGCAACAAGCTCCTGAGGACACAGTGTCCTTGATGTACCACTTGCGAAATATCAAAGAGCAGAACATTAGCTATTCCTTTGCACATTGCTCAAACCATTAGGCAGTTCAGCAAGTGACAGAAAGGAAGAAAATACATTACAGATACTTAAAACATACATATTCCAATTGGAAAGAGGGATTACCGCCAACATTGACTAACTACAGACATAGCACACCAAGCATGAAAATGCACGTACAGGACACACCACCCCATGTAACAGGGAAAGGTCCCTTTCAGGCATCAACCGTACCTGCACACCAGGGTTGCAATGATGACACACCATGCCGTACAGCAGCAGTCAGCATTTAGATGTTCTTCGCTCTTCAAAAAACGAGTAGAACAAGAGAAAGAGCAGGTCCAGAGCGAGGCAGGAAAGAGCGATGCCACCCAACAGCAACAGGGCCTGCGGAAAACAGAGACGGGCGTCACATCAGACCACGGCACAGCCATAGCAAGGGATGGGAATCAGGGCCCAGATAACCAAGGGCTCTGCAATAAGACAGCACTGAAGGCATACCTTGGAAACAAGTTGGTTTGTGGTTTTCTGTTTGTTTTTAAAATATAAACAAGAGATTTTTAGCCCCACTTTCTAGCCTCTCTGCGTTCCACTCGATGAAACCATGTTCTGTGCCTAAGCAGTAAATAGCCGAGCCATTTTGTCTGTCCCAGTCTGCAAACAGCCTGAGTGAATCAGAGAGGGCTTCCTCTCTACTCCTGATCAGCGGTCAATTTAAAGAAAAAAAAAAAGTTCAGCCAGCTGCCTCTATCTGTACAGTTCTTTAATCTTAATGAATAAATATGCAAGTCTTATTCATTACAAATCCAAATGCATGAGTGGGTTTGAAAGGGGGTGGAATTTATTATACAGGCGTGAGATTGATTTTTTAAAAAATAATCCCCATGCAATGCTTCTGTTCAAGGTAGACCTAGAATAAATGCTAACCCCCTCCATATACCATACACATACATAGGTACAACAAACGCGGATGCTACAGACACACTGGCTTGAAGCCAGCACAAGAGGAGTTATTGTGCTATACCTATTTGTAGTCAGATGTTCCTGGGAGGAAAGGGAAGCAATAAGTGTTTAACTCCATTCCTATTTCTTTTTGTTCAGCAAATCCTGGCCAAAACCCAAAAATGCAAAGCAACTTTGTTAAATAAAATTTTTTTTAAAAAAATTCATTCTAACATCAAATCCAACCATGCTTTCCCATGTGAATGAATGACGTATTTTACCCACAAGCTTTTCTGGATAAATCCTTGGTAGTGGAGACAAATGCCAACTTATTCGAAGTGTCCTAAATACCTGGAAAGGGCCTAAGTCACCTACTTACATTCCCAATATCAGGAAGACAGACACAGATCTGTATCTGCAAGCCTAAAACAAAAGGTTTGGGGTTTTGTGTTTTGTTTTTAAATTAGTATCTCTTTTCCTCTCCATGCAGAAATTCTTTAAAGAGCATTTATATGCTTCCTCCTGATTGAAACAATAACTTCCTCCTGGTCAAAGAAACGAAACAAAGAGTGCTGTGATTAAAGTAAGATTCTCAACAAAACTGGTGACTGTTTCTAACACAGTTTGGTAGTAACTTGCTCTTCGCAGGCTTTTCTTCCCCTTCTTTCCCCCCAGCCTGCTCTGTAGGTACTCCCTGCTGAGTTATTATCCTGGCAAACTACACCAGCCACACAACGTACTTTCCAGCCAAGCAAACGTCAGTGTGTACGGGCCGTAGGGCCCATCGCCATACACAACAAGACTCACGCAAGTCCAACCCAACTGCTGCATCACAGACACTCCACGTAGCGTGTGCTGTTCGCTTTCCCAGCCTCGAGAAACCCACTCAAAGCCCAACAAGCGCACTGGGATGGGGGGAGCTCACAGGTGCTGCTTTCCCAAACTAAACAGCAGAAACTCGGTCCCACTGTAGCAAAAGAAGTTTTCAGATTTTTAAATGAAGAAGAGCGGGGGTGGAAGGGAAAAAGCCCTGTCCCCCTTTCCCATGATTACACCAGATGGTGTGTGCGCTGTTTGAGTTCCTGAGCAGAAAGGGGCCTTCGAGAGGGAAGCTGCATTCGGAGCCCCACGTTCTCCCACTTCTGAAGGCTTGCCATGTACGAGCACTCAATACTAATTTAACTAACACATTTGGCGTACCAAAGCTCCTCGGGGATATTCTTTATTTTTTAAACACGTCAGGCTGCTGTAATGCAAAGCTTTCCTGCACTGCTTGCCTGCACTTCTTTCTTCACACCCTCAACCTTCCTGCAGATGCTAAAAGGCATTACTGCTAGAAAGACCAACCCAGCTGAAAACATCCTCCCGGCAACTCTTTATCAGCAAAAAATTCACACTGCAGCTCCAGATGCAGGGGAATAACCCCATTAAAAGAGAGAAAAATACTAAAAAGAGAAAAAAATAATTAAAGACTGCCACGCAGCAAGCAACCTGAAGTTCTCGATGGTTAATATACGCTTTAATTTACGCATCTGTCCAAAAGGACTTGGCTGGCCAGTACACCACGATCTGCATTTCATTTTCCAGAGAATATTTGTTTTCCATTAATGGATATGTGCCATGACAACAAGTGAAATCATCCAGCAGAGCAGTTATTAATCTGACTGATGAGTCAGTTTAGGACCCAGAGACTGGCTGGCAGTGAAAGCCTGGTTGCAACCAAAGATATGCCTCTGCCTGCTTGTCAGGATTAAATGACAGTATTTAAAAAAGGGGGGTTGAGGCTGGATAAACCCTCACACACTCTATCCTGCCACAGTAAATCTGGGACTCGGTTATCCAAGGCCACATTATCCCAAGTAAATGTAAAATTATGCACTGGGCCTTTTGCCACAAAAGAGCATCAATTCGTCTTCGAACATTTGCTGAGCTATCAGAACCTTTATAGCAAATGATGCATGAACTGCCCTTACAGGAAAATGGAGACAACTTGGAGGAGCAACATTTTACCACTGTGCTGACACTAATGGCAGAAGTGGAGACAGAGCAGTCCCTGAAAATGAGCGTAAATCCAGCCAGACTGGCAGGAGATGAAGCACTTTCAAAATAAAAGTTAATAGCAGTACAAAGGGAAGGAACCACGAGCAGCACTACTAGCTTGGAAAAGGCACCGTGAAACCTGAATACACTCGGTCTTGTGCAGGGACGGCGCTCACAGCCTGCTGCAGTGTTCACAGCCTTTCCCAGCTTCAGCATGGTTGCCAGGATTCCTGGTATTTACTCTCTGAATGGGAGTAAAAAGCCAAGAAAAGGGGCACCAAACATCTAAGTGCCCATGCACAGAGAGGCACCAGCACAATAAGAAATGCAGGGCACAGCAAAAGCATCCCCTGCAAAAATACCTGTGGCTGGTTAGCTCTTTCACATGGTGTAAGGGTACCCATAGGCGCTGATACTATAACTAAGGATGTGTACGTAAGACCATCCTTCAGTAGAGCACAGTCCTTGGTCTCCAAGACCGTGCCTTACGTACTGTGGATTGATTCAACCAACACACTTGTCCACCAGATGAAGAGTTTCCATACACAGACAGCTGGCTTCAGCTCTCAGACCACAAGTTCCAAACTGCAATCCGTATCACTACTTACCTGAAGGTATTCTGGTCACCATGGTCCTGGACAGGCAATGTTAGCTCCTGAAACTACACTTAAGGGATGTACACTCTGTCCCATCCTCCCTCAGCGGGAAGTGCCGCCGCAGAAGGAACTGCTATTGCAGTCACAAACGTAGTCACGAAGGGGAAGAGCAATCTACACAACATGAGGAAGGGGATACATGAGATACATTTGAGTATATTTCCTTAGAGAGGAAAGCCTAAGGCACTGTAACACAGGAGGTAAATGTTGGACTGCATTCACACTAAGCGCCAAGGTTCAGCCCTGCTTTAAGCGCTGTTTGTTTGTCACCCGACCATACAGAGGAGTGATGGCTTAGGGACACCTCACACCACCACCTCCCCACTGCCATGAAGGTTACTGGGCACAGGACAACAGGCTTAGAAAGTTAATTGTGAATACACACAAGCTCAAAATAATCCACCTGTTTACGTAGAAGTTTTACCAATCTCAACCTATCCAGCTTCCACATAGCACATTCTTTAGACCTTAACTGTAGTAACAGCAGCACGGAGTACTGAGCAGCTCTTCACATGGAATAGATCATCGCTGTTTCCAGATAGCTCTGCTATTTTACTACTGGTCAGAAAGTCCACTAAAACCTCATGAAGAAACTTGACAGCAAAGCTGAAGCTTTCAGATGGTTCCTGAAAAGCATGTGGTTTTGCTTTTAATCTTCTTCTTCCAATAATTTTAAAATTATTTCATCTTCAAACTTCATAACTGCAACCCACAGGACAAAATAGCTACAGCTTTTAAGCATCTCAACAACACAGCTGTCCTAATCATTGCCAGATTGAGAACTGTTTATAGCTTTACCTTAACATAAGCTTTCGCCAAAGGAAAGCTTTCCACTGAATCTGCAACTAATGTTCCTTCTGGATTTCCATGCAGCAACTTGAGATTGTGATAACAAAACAGAGAGAAGAGGTTAAAGGAGTGTGGGAAGAGAAAAACGTTCACCCAGAAGAACAAATGAAGCAAACTGGGCTGCTGCCAAAGGAGCACTCATCTCTATTTATTCCATGAAGGACGGAAGTCTTCTTAGCAAGAAAAGAAACTGCTGTGGGATAGTGTCATGCCTATACTACTTCCTACACTTTTTTTTTTTTCCCCAGACTTCAGGACATCTCTAAGAAGTCTACGTACTCAGAGAAGTAACTATGTCCTACCAACCTGATTTTTTTTTGTAATGCTGGCAACATGAGGAGCACACTCTGACCCCCTCATCAACTTATTTTGAAGATGCTGTGTGTTCAGAGACTCTATTTTCATGTGTGGAAAATGCTGTACGTGGTGTTTGTCGAGATCCTGAAGCACCTCAGGATGTCATTCACCCCGCAGCCCCTACAGAAGGATGCAGGCTTTGGGAGGGAACACAGCCATCCGCGTATTGGCAAATGTGATGTGGTGTGGGGGGAGGATGTGGAAACCACTGCGGATCTCAGCACTAAACCATCCCTATCTTCTCTGCCCCGGGGACAGGCCTTCCCAGGCCAATTACTGTGCCAATTACACAGCAGAAGAGCAAGGCTGGGCAGGAAAAGTGCTCTGGAAGAGCCTTTTCCCACAGTACCGAGATGCATTCTCCTGCGAGAGGGATCCCTCAGCAGCATGGAGGAGCACCATGGAAACAGAGGACAGGTTCCACTGTCTCATCTCCTTATACAGACATCTCTCAGAGAAAGCATACTGTAAGGGAGTGCAGTAGATTTTTTTATTTATATATATATATTTAGGGCAAGTCCACACTGGAGCAAGCAATATAGGCCAACACTTTGCCTTTAGCTTTTTTTGACTATTGGCTTTCCTTTCTGGAAAAGAGAAAATGCCAAGGATTATGTCATTCTTTTTTTTTTTTTTTAAATCATCTCAAGACAACACACCAGACACTAGAATAAAACAGATCTACAGTTGAAACACCTCCTAGCTTGACTAGATAGCTGAAATCTATTTAACCAAGTTGGTTAAATAAACAGGTCAGCTTCCTCAGTGCTGAGAAGCTAACTACACAGGCAAAGGCATTGCACAGTTAATTGGTGTTAGGGCTGTGAACTAAAACCACTCCAATTACAAATGAGCATTCACACAGGGGTTTAATGTAGTTTAACTAGAATGGCCTTAATTCAGTGTAGTTTAATTCACTTTAGTGTATTTAAAGTAGTTTAACTAATCTGCTTTGAATTTAGTCCTCCAGTTAATTCAGATTAATTTCTCAAGTGCCCTTGTGCAGGCAACAATTGAGAACAAGGCTAGGTTGATTAAAGATTCATCATTTCCTCCATACTAACATTCTGACCTCTTATTTCATAATTAAAGACTTTCAACACTGCCTTTATATTTGGTCCAATTCACAGAAGCCACCAGTCCAGAGGCTGAGAGACACAACCTTGCTAATACTTGGTTTATTGAAGTTATCAACACGCAACACAATCAGCGCCAGAGCTTTGAGAGTCGTGGTCAAGCAACACAGAGCGCAGCTACGTCTGCACATCTCACCTTCCACAGGTTACACAGGGGCAGGTGCTAGAATTCATCAGAGCATCTCATATCACAAACCAAAAAGATATGGAAAGCACTGAGTACAAAGGATTTGTGTAACAATTGGATTGGATTTTTTTTTTTTCTGCCCATGAATGCAGATCTAAGCTGTGCTAATCAGCAGTGAACACTGGAGTCCTATTGGGTTGAAGTCAAATAACAATCCATTTATTCCCATAGCTGTTACCAACTCAGCAATCTCCATCTTACACAGCAAGAAACATTCCCAGAGGAAAGGGGGTCCTCTAAATTGGGTATTCTTATTCCTAGTTTCTCCATAATGCTGGCTGAAAGCCTCTATGCACTCCAGCGATGAAAAGAATGAGAAACTCTCACCAAATTCAGTTTCCACTGACAGGTCCCCACAGACTCTATCTTTATTAAATGAGGCTTAGCTCAGAACTGGCAGCTTGTCAAACGAGCATTCTCACTGAAAAGGCGGATTTCCTTTCTGGGGATTCTGCAGATTCCCTTGCAGGGCTCTAAAAAAACCACCACAGATGCATCGGTGTTCATGCAGGTCTTTGTCCCAAATCCCCGACCAGCAAAATGAGTAAGAAATCCCCTTCGGAACAGGCCTTCAGCTTTATAAGTTTACTACTTCCTAGTACTCCCAGTTGGACAAAGTTAAAACAATTAGTTATCTTTGCTTAAAGGCAAGCAGCAGATAAATATTTGGAATATTGAGGTGAAGGGCACCGAAAGGATAGCTGGCAGAATCCAGAGGGTGTCCCACACCACTCGCGTCCCCGCTCAGCTTGCCCCAGCTCACCCATGGCAGATCTGCACAATTTCACCAGACATTCCTTTCCCACAACAGATTAGTTCACG
>NW_010108886.1:49505-58114 GCF_000699245.1 Pterocles gutturalis
CCGACAGCATCTCCTCTACACTCCAGGTCTTTTAGAAGCAGCTTTATTTCCTTGGTTAGAAAGCTGTATCATCCATTAAAGCCTTAAAAACCCAATCTCCTTGCAAGGTAATTTTCCAGCAAACTGGATAATGGAAAGAAACCCCGTGCTATAAAGGAAGTATGAATTTAAAGCTCCTACAACTCAGGGATAAGCAAGCACAGCCTGTGTTAACTGGCTGAAGCCCAAGTGCAGTATGAATTCCCATGCCAAGACAATTCCCCATCCCCAGCTCTGCAGCGGGAGCTCAGCTCTGCTTCTGCTGGCCTGGAACTCCCCAAAGGCAAGACGTGGCACTGCCAAGCTGCCTGCTGCACGCAGGCAGGGACCAGGGCACACTTGCACAGCGCAGCACATGAGGTAGGCAGCACTAGTATATTAAAAAAGAAAAAAAAAAAGAAAAAGAAAAGCAGGAAATGCTTAGGCCTGAAGCCCAGTGACTTAATCCAATTTCCATCCATTTTCCCTTCCCCCTCCTACAACGTGGGCCCTCGGAGACAATGCACTTCATTTAGAGAGGGGGAAAAAAAAACATCTCTCCTATGTGCCTTTCCTTACACACTATCAAGCAAAACACTGGGACAGTGCGTTTTTAAATCTATCTATGCTGACCATGCATGCTCTGGAGTGGATGCCAACCTCAAGGATTTTCTTTCAAGACTCCAGCTGTAAGGAGTCTGTGTTTTACTGCAGGCTATCAGCTCTCTTCAGTCGCTCTTTAGCTGTTGCTCTTTCTTATTAGATATGGTTTGAAACCCAAGTATTCATTCTGCTTCTGTGAATTTCAAGAGTTCTCCACAAAGACAGGATCTTTCAGTAAAGATGATTACATGCATCACCTACAAGTCTCCTCCTCGCCTACAGGACCCTAAACCCTGTCCTTTCTAGGACTGGGTAGGTAATGACATGGCACCGGTTAAGATTAAATGCCATATTTAGGCTCACTGCAGCACTCTTGATCTTCTTAATCATCTCCTCTTAAACCACCCAACCAAATCAGAAAAGATCAGCCACTACAGAGTTGGAAGACACTGAGCTCAACCCTTGGCTCCGATGTCCACAGCAGGAAAGGTTTGGCAGAGAGGTTACTACATGCTGTATACACCATGGAGTACCACCTTAGCAGGCAGCCATCAGCCTGCTCTGAGATAGGCTTTCACACACCATTTCTAATTGGAAGAGGATACACAAGGCATTGGGGAGGGAGAGGAAGGAGAGCAGCAAGGAGCGGAGCCACCCCGCAGTGGAACAGAAAACAAAAACTTGTCCCAGTTGTGGAAGCTTTGCCCAAAGGATCATCAACCCATCAACAGGGTTAGCCTGTCTCATCATCAGGGATGGCAGCGTTTCCATAAGCATGATCACTGTAGATAATGTGGTTCTGCTCACTTCTGCCATTATGTTGCATTATTTCGAACTTGCTGCGTTAGTTAAGAAGTTTTGCTGGGCAAAAATGATTTGTTCCAATTCCTTAGCAGGGCATGCATTCAGTGGCATAGGACACACGCACAGTCGTCCAGCACAAGCATTCATCCTCTCGCTATCTTTTTCTGGCACGTTCTCTGTGCAGCTCGTGACTTGCAGACATAGCAAAGCAGCTGAGAGGAAAACAGTTCCGAGTACGGCCACTTCCCATCTACCCCAAGTGATAAAAAACCCACACAGAGTTTCCAAATTTGTCTCCAAAATTTCCATATGAAAGAACTTAAGTTTTAAGAGTAGATATTTTTAACCACCACACTTGGACTGAAGTGATTCTAGAAAGCCAGCGCAAGCTGCCTTTCATGGGTTTCTACTACGGGACCATGCCCAGCGCCTCATTCCCTTCACAACATCACTGCAGCCTTCCACCTCCAGGTGACTTTGGTGGGACTGTAACCAGGATTTGGTGGAGCTCACCGACGAGGCCCAAAGATGGAGGGAAGCTCATTCACTTTGGGGAGAAGTAGAAGAACAGGACTGAGAAGCAGCCACTGTGTGCATGTATTTCCAGTGTCTACCCAGACCTACCAAGCTCATTTTTAAGGAGACTATTCAGAGTAGAGCAATGGTTTATGGCAAGAACTGATCTGCAAAGACCATGAATTTATTTTTTTTTTTAAATCCGCTGTATCTGGAAACAAGGAATTAGTACTCCTTGCAATCAGAACAATTATGAAGGTGTCCTGACTGTCCCACAGGAACACAAAGTATGAAGAAACCTAAGAGATTAAAAAATTCAAGACAAATGTAGAAAATATGATCATTGCTTGGCCAATGGGGTTGTCCTTGAATCATCTGCAGAATGATGTCTCGCCCAGAGAATTCTCAGTGGCAGCATCTCTGCAGGCACCAATTTAACATCACTTAACTCTTAGGAGTTTTTGCACCACGCATCTATTGCTGCACACTATAAACTCAAGCACAACATTTGCTGCCTTGAACCACAGAAGTGATGCAGAATCATTTGAAAGAGTCTCCAAATTGGAACAGAAACTCCAACATCAAATTGTTACTAATGTTAGACTTGAATGGCAACTTAAGGTGCCTGCTAACATTTATATAACTTGCTTCATATCACTAGCACCATGAAGAGGTCTTTTTCTCAACAGCAGCTATCAGGAAAATGTTTAAGCCACAGTGAGAAGCTCTAGCAGACGCTTTGGCATTTGGAGGAACTTGAGTAAAAAAAAATATTAATCAGAAGGAAAAGAGATACTTTCTGGACAAGAGAACTGATCCACTGCAAACGACTTCACAAACTGCTTCTACTAGCACTGAATGGACAGGAAAGTTGCTACAGTTGAGCTTCTGCATTTATACGTCAGTGAGGTGAATGGGCTAGACTGGTGCTACTCCGGTGACTAACATGGAGATCAATGTCCAGTTTGTGCTCAGTTTGCAACCTGAAGTTGATCTTCAGAATCGAAAATGAGAAGTTTGGAACAACAAGACAAAAAAACCCCCACAAAATAAAACTGGGGCACTGCACTTTCATTGATACTTACCCCCTTCACCTTCACTGGCATTTGTCTATACCCCTGAAGGGGGCCAAATGGCTGTTTACACAGCAAAAACTTCACGTAGCTCATAATATACATTAAGCCCATTACAAGGTGAGAGAAATAGCACTCTCTATTACATTAGCAAATGACACTGGTCTAGCTGCCCTGATGGCTGACCTCTGGGAGGGGATAAAGAGCAAAATCAAAGGCAAGCTGCCCTACATCTTTTAAAAGCCACAGCCCACTGTGCTACACCTAGCAGTCCACATGACATCTTCCTTAAAATAACCTGTATTTGAAGTCAGCTTTAATGCAGTACGGCGGTCATGTGGAGAGGCCACGAAGAACTGGAATGGGGCAATATACCACAGGGATAGATCATCTGTAAGTTGGGGAAGGAGGACCACAGACCTCTGACCCATCTATGGACTGCGGGCCTGAACTGACATCCTTGCACAAACAACGCAAATGTGCCATTTAACTGCCAGAGACAAACAAGTGCCACACTTCTCACCATAAATTCACCCCAAACTTCCTCTTTGGAGACTATTACAGTTGGGATTAAAAAAAAAAGGAGGAAATCTCTTCCTTCAACTTACAGCTGTACATTTCCCTCCTCCAACAGAGGATCATTTATGTGCAGGAAACATTTCCACATCAAGTCTTCCTTGGCTTTATTTCGTGGGGGTTTTTTGAGGTTTTTTTTTTTCTTCCTTTTCTTTAAAGGAGGAAAAAAAACTCCTCTCCAAAAAAAAAAAAACCTCAGAGACAAAGACAACCAATATTCACTACCGAGAACCTTCAAACCCAGGGAAAAAAAAAAAAAATACCATAGAGAAACTAACAGAGGAAGCAGATCAAAAAACTATCCAAGCCAGCCAAGACCCACCACAGTCACAGCTGGAGCCTGTGTTTCTGCACCACTGACAAGACCGGGAGCGTCATTAACCACTTCTCCGCTCAGCGCTGCAGCCCGCGCAAGGGAAGCTACAGAGCTCAGAAAGGCCTCATGCAGGCTCCTCGCCAAATGCCGAGAAGGGATTAGGGCCTCCGGCAGCTATGCTGAAGGGAAATACAATTTGAATGGAGATGCTTTCTTTACAGCTTTCCCCATTAAGCAGTGCAGAGCTGCAGATGGTCCTCTCAGAAAGCAGGGTAAAGTCAGATGCTGTGCCCTCAAAAGCAGCGTTCTGGCAAGCGGTCACAGCCTTACCCCTCCACTTCTGCTGCCCAGTTGTCACGCTGATAAAGAGGGGAGCACACACTTTTTAAATTCACCTCCTGCATGCCATTCATGAGAAGAGGGAAATAGCTAACAGTAGATGTGTACATAGATTAAATAAAACCCTTAGCGTTACAAGTCAAATATGGTGCCACAACACGTATTTATAGAGGGCATCCCGCTTCGTGGCTTGGATCTGAGCATCTCTTCTCACAGTCTCTCCATCTCCCCCTGGGGCTGGGGGAAGAGGGGAAACTGTCTCAACCAAGCAAAGCTGCTCAACTCTCTTCAGGCTCATCTGCCTGCAAAGCTGCAAGTTCTCGTGGACCAATGGGCTAACAAAATTTAAAGTGCTGGATTTATATCAGCTATTTAGGGACAAACAAACCCAACTTTTACCTTCCTTTAACACAAATTTTTGGGAATATGTAGGCTCTGGGGCCATTTTTCTGTAATAGCAGTTATGTCAGTTAAAAGAAGCAGGTGCTTGCCCCACTGTGTCCTAACAGGATTTTTCATTAGCTGCTCTGCTTTCCCAAGACAGACACATCATTTCCACTAGAAATCAATGCACTTTATAGGTAAACTAGTAGGCACACAGCCCTTCAGAGATCCTTCTATCCTGCTTGCAAGATCAGTGCTGGTAAGATTCCTCGAGCCCCTGCGCAGACATTCATTCATCAATTCTTCTGAACTGCATCCTGAGATTGATTTTAAAGGAAAGTTCCCAGAGCTCTCTTAGAGGTTCTGCCTACACTGATGTCATGGCTATATTTAAAGAAGGAATCCCACTGAAGTGGTTTATAACGTGCTCTGGCAAGGACAGTGTAGACAGAGCTAAATCCCATTAAGCTACTTAAGTTGCTTTCCCCCTCTAAAGTCATCTGTCAAATGCTGGCCCTACACATCACAGCCAACCATCAAACTAGCTCATCAAGAGTCATGCTTAAAACACCAAACAAAAAGAAATTCAACCATCACACACACGAGGAATAGAAACTGGGGCAGTGTGCTGCTCCAGTAACCTCCTGGGATGCCAGAGGGTGGAGAAGGCTGGTGATTAGCTTCTCATTACAGTTAGACTGTAACCCACTTGCATACCACTGGACTTTGTTAAAGATAAAATAAGAATGACTGTTTCTTTACATGCTACTCTTGACATGGAAACAATATATTTTGAAAGGTCTATATGGAGAATATGTGGATATAATGCATACTTTTAAAATAAAGATCACACTAATTGGGGTGGGGGTAACTTGGAAAACAGAGATCCGTTCAGCTGTAACTCAGCATCCGATGGAGAAGAGGGAAAGCAGCGTTCATAGTCATCTGGTCTCCTTTCTCAGTAACTTGAAAATAGGTACCACAGAGTCCTGAAAGATTCATTCCCATAAATGTTAAATGTGCCCATTTAAAGTTCCAGTTTTATATAGCACTCACTCTACTAAGTCAATATGTTACTGCAACAAGATTTCAGAGACAAACCTCAATTTCACAGATCCCATAAAATAACAGAAAACAATAGGCTGGAAAAAGACCTCTGGAGGTCACTGTAGTCCAACCAGCTGATTTAATAGAGGAGGTTGCTGAGAGCCTTGCCCAGGCAAGTTTCAAGTGTCTCTAAGGCTAGAGTTTCCCAAGCTTCCCTCCATCCCTTCTGCTCCAGCACTACGAAGAAAAATGTCATTAACATTTGACTGCACCCAAGCATCATTTCCCTTTCCAGCTTATGATTGTTTCACTTGTTCTTTTGCTGGGCACCTCTGAGAAAAGCCTGGTGCCATCTTCTCCAAGTCCCTCCTTCAGGTACGTGAAGGCTACTCACAGATCTGTCCTCTTGCCTTCTCTCCAGGCTGAAGGGTTCCAAGCCTCCCAGACTCTCTTCGTGGGTCAGGCTCTAACCATCTCAGTGGCCTTCCCCTAGGCATGCTCCAGTTACTCAACATCTCTCCTGCACTGGGGGCCCCAAATCATTATGCAGTTACACAGCATTTATGCTGGCACACGTAACTGGAGGAGAGCCCATGCACGCAAAATGGCTGATGTCCCCATTTTAAGGCTATTTTCAGCTTGCTTAGAGGGCTGGGCAAAGCACAAGCCTTCAGAGCTCAGGTTTGCCTCCAGCTGCGTGACCTACCTCACCGGATACAGTCACGAAGCACCAAAAGGTGACACATCTCCTCCCCACACTGAACAGCACGGACAGTTGCTCTGTGGGTGTGAGAAATGCAGCAAGTACCATTTGCAACAGAGACTCAACAGCATGAATGTTATTCCTCAAAACAACAAAATGACACAGCCGAGGGAGGAAAGGAGAAGTAGGGAAGGAAAAAAAAGCAGCAATAGATGAGTTACATGCTTCAGACCGAAAACAAGGCACCTCAGGAGTTATTCGGCAAGCCCAACTGCATGGATGCTCGGGCATCCCATTGGCTGCTGCCTTCCAGGAGCTGCACAGCAACGAGCGGGGAGGTGGGAGGCTGCCAGCACGCATGAGAGCTCCCTGCTCAACCCCTCCTCCGCATCCCCACAGCCCGGCCTGACAAGCACCGACACTGCTCCAGCTCATCGCAATATCGATCGCTCTTCCCCCCTAGCAGAGGTCAGTCAGGGAGAGACAGCCAAAGCAGCCAGGACCTCAGTTAAACGGATGACAGGGTCAATGCAGAGCAGCCACACCAGGTTATTTCAACAAAATCAATACAGGACAATCCCCTGTTCTCCATCAGTCCACAGCTCAGCTTTTCCTTGGCGAGTGGGAAGACAGTACTGCAGAAATAAAGGATGGGGTGGAGGGGAAGGGGTAAAATGTTCAGTTGTGCTCGTGTCTGACACAGGTCAGGGAAGTACTGACACCCAAAAGGTATTAATAGTCCTCAAAAGCAGCACCACACAGCATCAGTGTTGCTCTTCTGGACGTCTCACTCCATTAATTTAAGACAGCGAGAGCGGAAACTGTCACAACAGAGAAAGCTCCCCAGCCTCAGCTTCCCTGCGAAAGGGTCTCCAGTCCCAGGACCACACCAGCAGGTACAAAAGAAGGTCAGAGCTTCTTGCAGGACAAGCAGGAGAAAGTACAGAAACTGGCATGATTTGGAAAAGTGATCCAGCTGTTGGGCTTACCACCACCGCAGCCACAAAACAGATCACAAAGTGTGCTATGGTGCTATGGATGTGGAGGAGGAAAACTAGTCCTAGTGCCTGAGCATGACAGCTCACAGCAGGAGAGCTTGTTACAGCTTTCCTCTAGCACAACCACCTAAACCAAAACAACATTAGACATGAGCAAAAATTAATCTCTAAGACGCAACAAAAAACAAACAAACAAAAAGGCTGCAATTGGACAACAAACTCAAATGCAATAGTTTGCAGGCTCTAGCACAAGAAAGGTCTGGAGTTCTTTCTCTGCCTAGACCCAAAATCATCATCTCCTGGGAGTACTTAGAGCCAAGCAAAGGATCCTCTGAACTCCTCTGCCCCACTTCCCAGTATACTGCTCATCAGGTGCATCTTTGCAGACAGCGCCTGGTTGTGCAGGGCTGACTCTCAGCTTGGAAAATCAGAACTTAGCATCTCTCCCTTTTGCCACCATGTAACTGTAATTACAGCAACTGTTTATGCAGGCTGTAACAGCTACCTGCTTCCCACTATTTATAATCCAAAGGGCAAACCACTGCAGAAACAACTGTGTTTTGTCACCTAAACAACTGTGTTTTGCCTCCCCTAAATTGCCTGCCCCTCAGCTGATCAAACTGCCCTGGAGCAGATGAGACGCGCTAGCATGAAGTCAAATAGATAAACTTGGCTCCTGACAACCAAGCTTCACACTGAAATGGGAGGCCCTGAAGCAATCCACGCTGCCAGCTCTGTTGGGATAGAGTAAAGATCAGATTTAATATCTTAAAGACAAAACCCACAGACTCCCTGCACGCACACATACACACGCCCATTTCTGCTGTGGTCATCTCAAACAGAGAAAAATCTTCAAGAAATACAGCACCTTCCCCATACACTTCGTCAGAGAGAAGTGGTAGATCCTGCCAATGTAACCAGTATAAAAACATTTATGAAGTTTTTAGGAACTAGGAGTACAAATTCATTTGAAAATATGTCACATCTTTTGTTAGTTCCCTGGAGTGAGTTACAGCAAAAGTAGTTGTAAAGACATTTGATAAGCAGACAGCTAAAGATTAGACTTCATTATTCGGCAGTAGTCAAAAAGGTTCATAATCATTTGTATGGCACAGTTCTCAAGCTTATAAATTACTGTTATTTCTGCATCAACTTGCTTTTACTTCAACAAAAAAAAAAAAAAAAGAGGCAAAACCCATAGTTTTAACTATATGGGGGGGTCTCATTTTTTT
>NW_010108886.1:58163-59418 GCF_000699245.1 Pterocles gutturalis
CCAAGATGAAAAGGTTGTGACAATTCAGCACTGTGATGAGTAGGCTGGCTCTCACTGGGCTTAAGCAATCACTCAACATGCCACTGGTGCAGTCTGAGCTCTAGACAATGCCACACTTACTGACACAGAGCCAGGAAAAGAAGGAAACAGCAGGCAGCATAGCTGCCTCTAAAACTTGTCATTTGCCCCATCCACAGGGGGAAGATATCAAGGTTTTCCTCCATTTTCCTCTCATCTTACAAAAAGGCTATAAATCACCATGTCCTCAAATGAGAGTCTGAATTTGATATCCACTACACAAATATTAAGATGTGTTGTTTAAGTAAAGTATCCAGAGGTCATCATCTACCCAATCTGACCTGCCAGGGCAATGAAGCACAGCAGACACAACTCCACCCTAACGAGTGAGGCTATTTTTCCTGCTGTGCTTGACGATCAAAGCTTTTCTCTAAAAAGCCATGATCCCAGGGGCTAAGAGCACTTTGGTAACAGCTAAGATGGGAAGAAAACCCTCCACTTTCAGGATACTTAAGACTCAAGGAAACACCAAGTCCAGGGTAACAAGCACCATGCAAGCTATGTGTTAAACTAGCATCATTGATGGCTCAGCAGCAAGAATGCCCTATTAAAACCTATAATGAAATAAAGAAATTCTGCTATTCATAACTGAATTTAGAAGCAAAACCCTCTGTGATACTAGTGAATTTCCCCTCAAAGACTGCTCACCTCATTGACAGTCATGTTGCTTTTCATAATCTTGTCCAGAAATTCAATCAAGCTCCAGATAAAATCTAATCAAGTTGGACAAGCTGAATTGCAAGGACTGTCTTTTTGAGTCCTTTAATGGGAGGTCAGCTCAAAACAAGCCTCTGATGTCCCATGAGTTGAGCAGGCTTATTTTGTGTAGTTCATTGTTGTAGGCACCAAAGACCATCTTAGCTCCCCAAACTATTTTTAACACTCACTCTAGTGGAGCATTTGATCCCTAGACAAGCTAGGTTTAATCTTCTGTCCTTTTTGCTCATACCCTTCTTGACTTCTTCAGGCACATAAATGCCTCTCCTAGGTACAGGCAAGACCTGCTGTTCACAGAGCTCCATTACTAGAATCGTTCCTCAACTTAAGGTTGTCCCTTTGGAAAACATGACCATCCCTGAAAACTACTGCTTGTCTGAAGATAGCAACCATCCTAAAGCACATATAAAAGCACCCCTAGATTGCCAGGGCAAAGTATTTACATTTACAAAGACCTCAT
>NW_010108887.1:0-230 GCF_000699245.1 Pterocles gutturalis
AGGGGGGTGGCATGGTGACCCTCACTCCTGATGCCCGGGGGACACAGCCTGAGGGCTCTGCTGCCACCACTGCTGCCACTGCCACCACTGTCACAGCTGCCACCACTGTCACAGCTGTCACCACTGCCACTACTGTCTGCCACCACTATCACTGCCACTGCTGCCACCCACCACTGCCACCGCTGCCACCGCTGCCACCACTGTGACCGTTGCCACCACTGCCTCTGCTG
>NW_010108887.1:311-850 GCF_000699245.1 Pterocles gutturalis
CCACTGCTGCCACTGCTGGCACCCACCACTCCCACCACTGCCACCAGTGTGACCACTGTCACTAACGCTGCCACTGCAACCACAGGCACCATGACAGGACAACCTGACCCTGGGTGGTGGCACCATGGGCACCCATGGCTCAGCACCCATGGGGACACCACAAGGGCTCAAGGCACCCATGGTGGGGACCAGGGTCCATCCTGGCACCCAGGTGTGACACCCACCAGGCAGAGCCACAACAGCGTCCCCATGTCCCAGCCGGCTGCTGCGGCACCTCTGTCCTCCCCCCAGAGGCACCCCAGTGGGGCAGGACGAGGCCCCCAACCCCCACATCCCGCTGTCACCCCCCTCAAGCCAGAAGCCACCAGCACACCAGTCCCTGCCTTGGGGACAGCAGCCAGGTGACACTGATGACACCCGCGTCCTCACCCGATGTAGTTGGTCCTCAGGGAAATCTCCAGCTCCCGGAGCACCTGTGTTGACTCCTGCACCCGCCGCTTGAACTGGGGGGACGGGGACAGGCGTTGGCACTGTCCCCA
>NW_010108887.1:1031-1285 GCF_000699245.1 Pterocles gutturalis
CCCCCTCCCCGCGGGCACCCACTGTGTCCCCGTCCCCCTCCAGTATGGCAGACGGTGGCGCATTGGGGTTTACTCGGGTTAACGAGGCACCGGCTTGCTAATGGAGAGGGGTGCTTGGCACATGGCGGGTTGGTGCCACCACGAGTGGCGCTTGGGGACAGGGGTGGCACTTGGGGACACCGTGACACCCAGACCTCACCTGGTCGCAGATGAGCTCCCACTTCTTCTCGTTGTCGTACTGGTTGAGCAGCTTC
>NW_010108888.1:0-13839 GCF_000699245.1 Pterocles gutturalis
TATATTTAAAAACTTTTAAAAAGAAAGAAAAGGAAAGACTCCCAGGTCACATAATGATCTGGAGATTTTTTTAAAGGTAAGGCAGAATTTATATCATACAGTATTCAAGGTAAAGTGTTGATATTTGTATTTATGCAAGACTTCTGTGACTACATTGCATTTGATAAATCCTGCTATAATATGAGAGATCTAGAAAATGTTAAAATTATGAAATATATGCTTAAGAAAGGTTGAAGCAGGGCAGTTCAACCTTTCTTAAGCTCTTACAAATATATATATATCCTAGAGTAATCTACAGTCATAGCCCAGAGCACTGCCTTGTCCCTGTACGTTGTGGTAGTATTCTGAGCCATTATTGTAGAATACTTTTTAAAAAAACAATAAAGTTCCGTTTCAGTTCTTTTGACTTATGTGACTGTGTGCAGTTGGCCTTTTTTTCCCTTCCTCACTTCTTTTACCAACTCGCAGTGAAGGCTGAGATGGCAGCAAAACACCTGCTCTGTGGCATTTTATGTTGATTATCCAGGTACAAACGAGAGACTGGTTTTGGTTAAGCAGAGCACATGAAATGGTGCAGTAGATGGCACACACAGTTCACCTTTGTGGTGTTACAGGCTATTCATTATGGCAGGAAGATTCCAGGCTGTTTCATATACTTGTTGAAAGCCAAGCAGTGTTTCTCATCTTATTTTTGGTATCGTGCAAATGAAACATATGTTAAACTGGCAGTGTTTGAAGGAAGAACTCACCATATGTTAATAAGAGAGATTGCCATCATGTGGGCTAATGCAAACCAAAGGAAAAAATGCAACTGAGTTCTTATTTTATGTGCAAAGTAAACCAATAATATCTCTATTGCCTTAACTAGAGGATTGCTATAAGTTGCTCTGTTATTTTTTCATGATTCTTTTATTATTTATTTGTATTGTGGTAGCATCTAGTAGCCCCACTCATGAGTCAGGCTGGTAGAATGACAGATGTGCTGCAATCATTCAAGAAAGTGTTTATTAGCATCCTGTCAGCAACTGGATATGACAGCAAGAAGCAAATGGAGACAAAAAGCTGTGTAATGGAGAAGCAATTATTATAATAACCTCAATTATTCTATGGCATCATTGATGAGAATTAAGTGATTGATACTGAAAGAGAAAACATATTCCACATTATCCTCCATTCTTGCTTACGTAAGATTTGCATTTTTTTCTGCTGAAATTGTCTCAATTGCAATTGTATCTTCAGGTTTATCCCAGAGCCATACTATCAGGTATTAGTACTTTCTTTGCTACTCCTTCCTTTGTAGGTCCCATGCTTTCCAGAGGTGTTTGTGCTACCATCTAGAGTTCAGGATTGTCACCCCAGCAAACAAGACAAGAGTGCTGGAATACCAACCTTGAACTGAAGCATGTCTCAAGTCTACAGTCAGTTAAGTGATTTTTGTTTCATAAGGTCATTGAAAAGTATTGAATTTACTTTAGATTCCCTATAAAACATTATTAAATCTGTCTTTGCTAGTCTTTTAACAGCTTGCGAAATTTCATTCCTTATTACATTTCTGGGCTTCCTTTTATTAATTTCTGTTATTAAAGCTTCTGATTAATATTTGGAGCTCTACAGTTTTACAGATTTACATGCCTGTATGTATTGTATTGCAGTCATTTTGTTAAGGGAGTCAGACAGGATAACTAAAGAAATGTAAATTTATGGCTTATTAGACCATTTTTATTTTTAAAAGTGCAGAATTGCAAATACACTCTAGAAAATGTTGATGTATTAATATTGCTTGATAGTCCTTTGATAGCACTGTACTAAATGCAACTTGAAAAGGTAAAAGAGAGGTTTTTAACATTTTTTGCTTATAAGACTTCTAAAAGGGTGTTTTGGGGGGTTTACTTGTGTGGTTGAGTTTGGGGGTTTTGCGTGCTTGAATATTTGGGGGAAAAGAGAAGACTGTTTCTGCTGCCTTTTTTTTTTTTTTTTTTTTTTGTATATGACTTGAATTCTCATGAGAGGTCTGCCTGCCCCTGGATCCACACCCATGCCCTGATCCACAGGCTACTGCCCTGGGCTGAGGGCTTCCCATGGGTGCCCCCCAGTTTGCCCAGCTCCCTGGCCACCCTTCCAGCCTGGAGAACCCTGCATCTCCCTGGCCTAAGACCTCAGGTCAACCTTGAGAGCTGCCTGAGCCCCAGCAGCCAAACCTCCAGGAGGGCGGATGCTCTTAGGGTCCTGAGAGCCTGGAGAGCTGGTAAGATCATGACAGTATGTTTGCCGTGCAAATGAAACCAGATGGGAGGATGAGCATGTTTTATGCAGATCATAAACTGTTTTCGCTTGAGCTAACTGGATGTGAATAGAAACAAAGCCAGGAAAACCCTTGTTGGTGAGGGGAGAAGCAGCATGTTAGAGAAGATGCACAAACCACGTGCCTTTGGCAGAAGGAAGAAAAGGTATGTACTGAGAACCCAGGAAAGAAAATAAGAACTGGCTTTACCCTGACAATATTTCTAAAAATGCAAAAGGAGAAGGAGAAATGAGCAATGTGCCAGCCTTCAGGGCTGACATATGAGGGCTTGGCCTGCAGAGTGCTGGGAGAAGGGTGGGGATCCAAGGTCTCGCAGCAGCTCTGCAGGGAGTGAATCACAACCTGAGCGTGAGTCAACAGGACCTGACTGTTGTTGAATGTCAATACAGGGCTGTTTACACAGAACTAGCTTACACAACGCATGAAGCAATCCTTCATTGCCAGTCAGCACTAGTAAAGCCTCAGCTAGAGCAGTGTGTCAAATGTTGAGCAAATTATTTCCTCTTGGAGGGAAACATGAAATAGCTGGAGGGAAGCCAAGCAGAAAGTACCAAGATTTATTAGAAGTTTGGCAGAGCCTGTCCTCACAGGTCACATTAGACATCATCTAGCGTTTAGTGTGAACAACAGAATACCAAAGGGGACAGAGAAACTTGGTTTTCTTAAGAAGCATATTTTGCAAAGAAGGAATTTATCCATGTAAGTAGGACAAGAATAATAGGCTTAATTGCAGCTTGAGAGAATTAGGTTAGGTATTAGGAAAAACCTTCTAGCCACAGGGATGGTTACAAGCAGGGAGAAATGGTCTGAGGAAGCTGTCAAAAACCTCTGTTACAAGAGATTTCTAAAGACTGATTTAAATAAATAGGGGCCAGGAAAACATTGGGGCAGGATGCTCTACGTGACCTTCGGGGCCCCTTCTCATTCTGTTTCTGTGGGATTCCCAGCTTGAGAGAACTAAACTTGGCTGATGAACGGTTTTCCCCATATAGACTGATTCCAAACTGATGGTACTGGGCAAACTGGTCCGCAGTCATCAAAAGTCACAGCCAGAAAACCTGTATTTCACCAATGGAAGCTTTTTGTGTAGCATGGGCTGAACTCCACTAAAACCCTGTGAATTAAACCCTGTCGCATTAAAGCAACATCACTGATTTCAGAATTTTGTTCTATGACAAATCCAAATTTGTGATTTTCTGGTCTTCGTGTCTATCTGAGGCAGTTAAATGAATGCAGCCCTTCTAATACTCCCTGCGCATTAGGTGAAGTAAATCCTCTCTCCGCAATTATCCGAAGACACCCACTGAGTTCAAGGAAAAAGAGCAGCTCAGCCACTGGAGTGCAGAGACCATTGTCATGTTTATGCAAAACTTGCTTCCCCTGCCCCAAAAGCTGTTTGTTCCTCTTTGCGCTGTACTGCAGATAGTAGCACAGCTTGCCACATCAGCTGTCAGAGGAAGAGGAGCACAGATGAGAGAAGCATGTCTCGAGTTCCTGTTCTTGGTCTCCCATGGAGTCCCAGGGAGGACTTGGGGGCAGGAAGAACCAGAAAGCAAGTAAACACCAGAATCGTAGAATCATAGAACAGTTTGGGTTGGAAAGGGCCTCAAAGATCATCGAGTTCCAGCCCCCCTGCCATGGGCAGGGACACCTCCCACTAGATCAGGTGGCTCAAAGCCTCATCCAGCCTGGCCTTGAACATCTGCCCCAAACCCAGGAGCATCTCCCATTGTGAAGGGCATGTCCAGTCCTTGTGACACAGTTCCCAAAGGAACTGCGCTACAGCAGAGGGCAGACAGGCCCTGCTTTGCCTATCGCTCTCCCAGGCCAGGCTGTGCAGCCAGAATAGACAGACAAATCCTTCTCCACCAGAATAATGTATGTAATTTCCTTCATGCACTATAGATTGCTCTTGTCACTAGCATTATATAGCAGCACACAGCCCATTCTCCCAGCCCTACCTTTTCCAGGACAGTAAAATATGTTACAGAAAGGGCGTTAGCTTGGGATTAGATTATTTGCTGTCCAGGTGTCAGAGCAGACTTTTAATAACTCACAGAGACCCCATACAGAAATTGGACGTATAGGGCTGACTGGGATGCTCGAGGCAGCTTTCCTCAGCAAGGGAAGCGGACTGTCCTGCAGGGCAGGGGGAGCTGCTGTGTGAGGGCATTGTGTAACCCAGGAAAACTGGATTCATCTGATAAAATGTATGAAACAGAAACTTAGAGAAGGAAGAAAAGATAGTTAAATATTAATAAGTCCAGGGGAGATGGAGAAGTTCCCCATGTTCTCCAGTAAGAACAGAGGGAGCTGTTTTCTTAATACAACTGGTTCAAAAGAAAGGCAAGAGGCAGGGAGGGAAGACAAGGTTCCTGCTTCCAGCAGCTCTTTTCCACCACTTCTGCTCAGTAGTCAGACTGCTTCTGCTTGCAACAAGGGTCTTGGTTTCAGTTTGGATCCACTTTTCCATTTTACTGTGTTTGCCTTCTGTTTCCTCTCTGCTTCTCCTTCTCTCTCTCCTTTTTCTTTTTTTTTTTTTTTTTTTTTGGTAACTAATACTGTTGTTCCAGTTTCATCCTGCCACCTCAGTCATGCTGAGTCATGCTGGGAAGTGAAACAAGTTGCTTAATTGCAGTGCAGTACCCAGCAGGACACATCCCCTCCCTCGGAAGAGGTTGCTCTTAGTTGCCTTGCTCATTTACATTCTCAGCAGAGGGGACAAGAAGGGACATGGAGCTCCTCACTCTGCTGACAAATGGTCCATGAAAATGGTTAGAGAGGGACATTGAGGGGAGCCCACACTGCGACATGCATGATGTATCTCTGTGCCTCCGTCCCACGCCTGTCAGCTCACTGTCTTTCATTGGCTCAGAATGCACAGAATGTACCTATACAAACACAGCAGCCAAGATTTTAAAGAATTAGCTAATACTTTAGGGTGTTTCAAGGTAAGACATTTTAAAGAGACCCTCCTTTCTGAAACTGGTGAGCTCACAGCTTCAGAAAATGGGCGCTGATACGGTCCAGTTAGGGAGCACAGGGTGCACAGTGGGTCACTTCATCTGCCCGCTTCCCGGTGCTTCAGTAGGAATTTCTTATCCCCAGGATAACTGCTGGAACTAAGTTGCCAGTTGCTGAGCTGTCAGGTTCACATCTTTTTTCTTTACCTTATTAGGCTAGATTTATTTTTTACGCTCCTTCTTACCATCCTTATTACCTTCTGACTTCCATCCATCTAGCACTGAGTACATGCTGCTCTCGCCAAAGCAAGCATCTTTCAGCAGCTATCTCAGCTCCCCAGAACTCTACCACCTTGCGGGACATCACACTTGCCACCATTGTCCCTTCTATTCCATGGCAGCACATGCTGTTCATCTTCCTTGTTCAGTGTTCTCGTATTAATAACTGCACAACCAATTGTTATTTCTTTCATAACCATTACCATAGCTGCTTGTTGTTGATAATTCAGGGTTAATTGCTTAGTAAAAAGTTTAACAGCTTCACTTAGCCTGTTCATGGATGAAGACTATAAATGTCTGCAGTCTATCACTGATACAGACATGACTGGAGTTTGGTATAATTGGCTTTTACTGAAGTGCTGCAGCAAAAAATGAGGGTTAGTCCAACCGGCAGAGTCAGCTGCCTGCTTGCACACCCACTGCTTGGTTTTCCATTGAATTTGGGGCAACCACTTGGGAGGAGAACTGCCACAGCAACGTACCAGGTTCACTTGCGTATCCATTCCCATTGCAGCAAGAGGCAGTTAAAAAGGACATGACGGCAGCTATAAAGAGTGCAGCATTTCAGTTAGGCTTATGGTGCTGGGCTGATCTGTCACAAATACTTCTTATGGAGATAGACATACCTACAAGAAGACTTAGATGATAATGTTCTCTCTGTTTTATGGCAAAAGTGGGGGAAGAATTGCCGGGAGAAAGCATCATTAAAGGCAATGATGCCTCTCCAGTCAGTTTTCTCTGGTCTGGCAGTCTTCTGTTCCCTGAAATTTTGAATCTAGGAGCTGTTAGAGACAGAAGGCTCTGCATACATGCACTGCTCTTGGTTTCCAGTGGAATGGATGGGAAGTGGGACCCCTTTCAGCAATGAGCTCTTTCTGACCATGCACTCAGGAATCCCCATCTCCTGATTCCCAGAAGCAGAAGCAGAAGCAGCACGATGTGCTTCCATCCAAGGGCAGGTGGAGTTTAGCATTACACTTTTTTAAAAAGAGGACAACTGGACTCTGGAAACTCCACCCAGCTCTCTGATTGTACTTGCACTACACTATTGGCAGTGAATTGAGGCTGACTGGGTGCACGGCGGTACTCCGCATTCATTTAAGCCTTCACAACATAGGGCTGTGCAACAGGTCATCAATAGCCTTTAACTGCTGTAGGCACTGACAAGCAAATGAAAGCAAGATAATTCCTCTCAGACACTTTTAAAATCCAGCACGGTGCTGTCTTACTCTTCGGATGCCTAAGTGTCCTAAATATGGCTAAATATCTTCATATTAAATTATGGGTGAGAAAGAGATTAATTGTTCCCTGACCTTCAGTTTCTTCATTGAGACTGTGTCACCAAACCCTATTTTATGTCACTAGGAGACAGCAGATGTAAATCAAATATCTGCCTGGTCTAGAATATCTAACAAGGGAGGAAATTACTTCCATCCGTTAACGCAGATGGATTTTCTTGAGAGGATATTCTGCCTTCCAAATTCAGTTTTAAAATGCAATTTCATCCTCACAGGTCTGCCTGTTGGTTTCCAGCACAAGGGACATTGCCTTGGTTTGTTTGCAGCACTGGCAAGAACAACAACCTGCCACTCTGTCTCATCTTCAAAATGCTTTTTCTTTCTCTACATAATTTAAAAACTATAAATAAGTTATAAAAAAACTCCAACATCCAAGATAAATTTAGATTTTGGGTTTCTTCAGAAGGAGAGGTAGTGGCTATTCTTTCTCAAGGAATTAAATTCTAATTTAATTAGCTCAAAAGAAGACTGAACCCCATGCACTTTACTTCTGTGGTCCAAGACTGGACATGCAGTAAGTAGAAAGGGGACTTTCTGTAATTTGTAATTCCTTTGTAATTTCTTTTCCTTGGTTTGTCCTGTTAGGTTGTAGCATCAGCAGCATTCAGCCCTATCACACCATTGGATCTGCATGTTTTCAGGCCCAGCTCTATGAGGTAATGAGTATTTTCCATGTACATCAGCTCCAAAGTGAGTGCCATTGAAAAATAAAAAAATGTAAAAAACCTTAAACAAAACAGTCAGGCTTAGGAGTAGCCTTGTTGTTGCGTTGTCCCTGTGCATTCATTTTTTTGGTTCAGATTAGTCATGCACTTGAAGAATAGGAAGTTCACAACAGGGCAGCCAAATCTCATGTTCAGAATTAGGACCCTGGAAGGGAAAGCCAGCATGTAAACCACAAAAATATTCGCACATGATTGCACTGAAATGTCAAAGCTTAACGCAAGATGCGTTCATAAGTGCTTTTGCTGGAAAGAAACAGCCTCTGCCATGCAATTACATATTTAAGCTCTGTGGAAAAGATTTGTTTACCAAGTGGGAAAGGCATACACCCCAGGCTGTGGGTCAGAGGGAGCCCTGGGTAGTCATCACAGACTGCAACACAAACACAACACTTTGAAGACCTTTGACATTTGATTAGTATTTTTCTCTTTTACAGAGTGAAGAGAGTTTGGGTCTTAAAAGGAAAATGAGCTAAGGCTTTAATTAGTGGGGCCACAGAGAAAGAAATGAAGAATGACTGTGGAGAGCAGTAAGTTCCAGGGAAACTGATGCCAAGCAGATTGCGATAGATTTTAAATTCCAAATGTAGATGGACTCACAAGTGCATATACCAAACACAACTGTTTCTGTGTAATTCCAAGAAGGCACGAAATGCAAAAAAAATTCAAAAGCACAAATTTGTGGGAAACGCTCTACTTCAGCAATTGCTTTACACAAATACAGGCTGGGAGGAGAATGGATTGAGAGCAGCCCTGGAGAGAAGGTCTTGGGGGTGCTGGTTGATGAGAAGCTCAGCGTGAGCAGGATGGTCCCCTCCAACCCAGACTGTTCTGTGACTCTATGAAAAGACACACAAGTTTATACTACTGTAGCCCATCTGTTCTGGGCCTTGACCCACACAGTTCTGTCCAGTAAATGAAATACTGGTTCTGTCCAGGAAAAATACTCATTCATTGGTCAGGAAAACCAGTAGCAAAGGTGACTAGACACAAAATTATCTCAAATGCAGAAAGTAAATGAAAAATATCAGCAATCGGTGGGGTTACAGAAAATGGCAGGCATGCTATTTTCAGGCAGAATGACTGGTGATAGGTTGCTTCACAGGCAGCGAGTCACCGGGCTCAGCCTCTGCAGCACCTCTCTCTTCCTTAGGCAGCACTTTCCATGGCAAGGACAGGTGAAGATAAGAGCAGTGTTTTAGGGCTTCTGCTGATAGCACAAAATGAGCAGAAACTGCTGTCAAGTCAAAACAGGTAGGAAAAACACAGGAAGAAGCCATACAAAAGTGAAACACATTTCATGTCGGAAAGGTTGGACTCTCAGGTGTGGATGAAGCCAGAAGCGATGTGACATCCTGCTCCAAGCGCTTTCTCCAGTTACTCCTGGCTGGCAGCTGCTGTCAGCATAAAAGGACGAGTGCAGGCAGTGCTGGCTGGAGCCTGGGTAAGCCAGGCACTGGGTGAGGTGCAGAACAACTGTATTTTTCTATCCTGGCAGGTGAGACCCCAGTCTTTCCATGTGAAAAAAGTGTTAAGGACTTTCTCTCTAGGATATTACGTGCTTTGCTAATAAACCACTTTGGAGATCCTTAAAAGCATAACGTTCCTTGGCATGCAAGAAGTGATGTGCTGTTTTTTATGATTTTCTCACACTTTGTGGTTTTGAATGGCACCAAACAACATGTTGCAATTCATCTGTCATTTTCACATTTGGCGAAGCAGTCAGGATGGAGCACTCCAGACATCCCAGCTGACTATGCTCTTGTTAACTGACAGATGCCTCGAGTGCAACAGGAGTCACGAGGCGGTCGTGGAGGTGCTGACTTTTAAATCCCAGTTGTACGCAGAACCCTGGCATATTGTCAGCATGTACAATTTTCAATTTCACGGGACATTTCTTTTGGTGTTACCAGTGGATTTTGTTTCACCTTCACCTTCCCTTTTTGTTAACACTGCAGGAATTATTTCTTGGGGCTCTCTCCTGTCTTACCTGATACTGCATGCGCTGTGTGATTCTGGGGTGGGGGTGGTTCTGTGGGCAGAGACCTGACCTTGCACCAGTCCGTGCGTATGCACACTCTCATGCAAATGCAGGACAATTCAGTAACGTGAAAGCTGTCATAAGCCTATTTACTACAGCCCCAATGTTTGGAAGGTATTTAGGTTAGTATAAAAGCAGGTTTCAGCTCCGATCAGCTTTTCTTTACAGAATACGGGGAACAGCTGCCTGGATGGCGGGTGCTGCCTGAACAAAGGTCTCCTTCTCATCTGAGCAGCCTTGGGGGGAAGCTGCTGCTGCGTCTGGCTGGCCTGGCAGCTGGGCTGGAAACAGGGATTTGCCCTATACAGCTGTGGAGGTCAGACAATTCGGGGCTGTATTCTACATATATATAAATATTTTAAGTGTGGGAGTACATTTTTCTCCTACAACCTACTCAGACCTTGGAGAGAAGCAGAGCCGGCTGAATCAGTTACTCAGACACTATCCTTTGCATATTTTTGCCTTATTTTTCAGAATCCAAAGCAGGGTAAGCACAGCTCTAAGCTGGTTTGCCGTTGCGGACCACACTAATTTCAACAGATGAAACCTTGGTTTCAACATGTATTAAAATTAAAATATCATAACTTTCAAGCTAAAATGTAATATGTTGAATTATTTTCACATCGAGACTCAAAGAGCACTTTCATCATTTGACCAAACTTTGCTCAGTTGGACTTTACTGATCTTGCTTTTCTCTTTTTCTCAAATTAACACAGTCATATTTGTAATTGAACTCGGTGGTAGCCAAGGCTATAAAGGCATATAAATGCAAAAACCTGCCTCTCCAAAGTCTTCAGTGTCACTAAGAATGAAGCTTACAGAAGCACATTCAGATCAAAATCAATGCTACCTAAACCAGGAAAAAATGCACTAGCAGAGGCTCATTTTGTATCCTTCTATATGCATAAAGGGAGATTAATTATCTTTGTACATGTAGAAATTTATCTTTTCTTATTCTATCCATTCTGTGAACAAACTGTTGAGTTTACTGCTTTGGTAAAAGCTTTCTAAAACACTTTAATAATTCCTCAAACACTCAACCCAATCCACACTGGCCTTTTTTTTTTTTTAAAAAAACAGGAGGCTTATTAAGAAGATAACAGATTTTCCTACGTTTGTTGTGAAATCCAGGTGGGAAAAAAATCAAAGAATTCTTGGTATTTAATATGATAATTGTAACTGAGACTCATAAGGTAAAGGAACTTCATGTCATTACCTACGCAAGATATGAAATGCGTGTCTCCAGAAACAATGACCTTATTACAGCATGGATCTTGTGTGAGTGGAAGCCTGCTTTAGAAGAAGCCTGTGGGAAATGATCATGTATTTCACCTTTCTACTGTACGTTATAGGTGAGCCCAGAGGTACAATAAGATACACATTTGGTAAGTGTCTTACACGAAGGAAATCAGTAATTTAATGCATTAATCACTAGAGTGCAATTACAGACATTAATTTAGAAGGTATTAGTCATTCACCATAAATAACCTTCAGTGGCTATTAGAATTTCACAGTCTGAGTTCATTACAACTGGCAAATGTCCTTTGCACAACAAGCACACACAAGGGCCTGTTCTTTGGCTGGAAACACATTTTTTCAGTATTAAATCCACTCCATTAAATACAAGAGAGCGCATCTGCTTGCGTCTTATTTCAAGAAAGATTATATCCTAGTTGCATTTTAAGGGGGCCTATAAAGATGGCATATTATTATTGTATTTTATTATCATGTTGAAAACGGAGTGGGATACACTGGAAATAGTACAAGCACATCAGTAGAAGACATCATAGCTGGTGATAAACCTTGGCAATAAACAGCCCATTAACCTGTTGCAGTCTTTATCAAAATATGAGACAAATGTCTATTTGTTACAAAATCTGTTAAAGCATTTACTGACCTTTTATAAATGAACCTTCATATATGGTATTTTCTTGAAATTAGTAGTATGCTTGAATTAGGTATCTCAGTGCTTCATTTCAAGAATCTGCATAAATCTAGGACACAGTAAAATTCTGTAAGTAATTGTGCCTAATTTTTGGTGTTTTCACGTGCATAGAGAGGGCATCTTTTCTTTTTCCCCCTTTCCTAATCCCTTATGGTGCCTGCCAGGTGTCTAGCCTGATATGTGTATGTGACTTGCATGAGACAATGGAGGAGCAAGAAACATGTCTCTGCTTAACACAGACATCTTGGCACAAAGACAACTTTTGGTTTAGTTTCCATCATTTCTTGCAAGAAATGACAGAACAACATAAGATAGCTGTGCAGGTGTGCCTTTTGTCATCAAAATATAACATGCTCATCTGCATCATTTGGAATTACATTACTTCCTCTGTGCTTGAAGGATGTCAGCACAGTGCTACAGAACATACGGCTGCATTAACAGACAACTTGGCTGTTTTTCTCTGAGCTGCGCAAGCACAGTAGCTGAAGATATTGGCATCTTTTATAGTCCTGTGATTTACACATTTTAAACTTGGAGGTTTTTAATAATTGAATCAAAAATATTTAATCCAGAAGCAAGTCGGCAGTTGTAATAATAGTGTGTGAGCATTGTTCAGTGATAATTCAGTCAGTGTGCCAAACCAGAAACGTTCCAGGTTGGATTTTCAGCCATAACTTGGCAAGAGCTTTTTGCAAAAAACATGGATTTGTTAGCAGGAGTTGACTGTACACCAAGCAGAAGTGAATACCTTACCACTGTGAGACAAGCTCCTGTGCTGAAATGTACGCTATATGTTAAATAAAAGGATACTCAAAGACTCTAGCCATGAAAGGATAGCAGTCCTGATTACCTGCTGCTTCAGACACTTCTAGAGTTTTTATTCACAAGCTGAAACTGGCTCAGGGGACACCTAAACCATCACTGGGTTCTAGACCTTGCTTCAGTAGCTTCAATATAAAATATCTCAGCCATCTATGCATATGGACAAACAGAGGCCTAAGCTGACACGATACACAAAAACTTTTTCAAACAGCATCAATTTCCAGAAATTGTATTTAAATACAAAATGAAAATTTAAATTACTGTGATTTTTGGAAACAAAAATTACCCTGTCCTCTCTTTTACCTGCCTGTTCCATTCCTGGATTCCTCTTTAAGAAATACAGTACCAGGCAAATAAAACACTTCAGCTATAGATCTATCATTCAATCTTAACATCTTTAGTAAGCCTAAGTATTCCACTTAGTATAAGGTAATGTAGAAAATGGAATATAATGACGTCCTGGTTTCGGTTCCAGCTGGGAGATAGTTAATTTTCTTCCTAGTAGCTGGTGTAGTGCTGTGTTTTGGATTTAATAGGAGAATAATGTTGATGACACACTGATGTTTTAGTTGTTGCTAAGTAGTGCTAACTCAAGGACTGTTCAACTTCCCATGCTCTACCAGTGAGGAGGTGCACAAGAAGGTGGGAAGGGAGCAAAGCCAGGACAGCTGACCCCAACTGGCCAAAGGGATATTCCAGACCATATGATGTCATGCTCAGGATATAAACTGGGAGGAGTTGCCCAGAAGGTGGCAATTCCTGCTTAGGACTGACAGGGTGTCTGTCGTTTGGGGCACTGTGCATCACTCATTTTGCATATTCTATTATTATTTCTTCCTATGCTGTCTTATTAAACTGCCTTTATCTCAACCCATGTGTTTTCTCACTTTTGTTCCTCTGATTCTCCTCCCCATCCCCGCAGGGTGGGGGGAGTGCATGCGCGGCTGTGCTGGGGTCCTGGCTGGGGTTCAGCCATGACAAATGACCCTCAGAAACAGGGTAAGTATGTGATCAGGGGATCAGCTGCTTACCGTTAGCTTGGGTCAGATTCAGAGCACATCAGAGGGTCAGCCGTCCTGGAGCTGACAGAGATGAGCTGTCGCTTTCCACCTGAAAAAGACCAGAAGAAACACCTCAGCAGCCAGCAAACACAATTTTTTACATTGCTTAGGCTGGGGTGAGTCAGTGACCATCACCTACAGATTGAAGTGCTTGCACTGAGCACAGCCCATGAAGGCTGGCTCCGGCGGCACCCCGCAGCCCCGTTTCCCCTTGCCCAGCTCCTCCTTGGCATCCAGCCGCTGCTCTGAGAAAGCCGGGGAGGATTTCTGGGGAATTTACCTGCCAGTGTTTGTTCACTGCTCACTTCTACGTTTTTTCTTTGAGGTGTTTTTCCCCATTCCATACCCACAGGACCCCCATTTCCCTCTATTCCTTCCCCCTGCAGCACCCACCTCCGTGCGGTGC